>NC_135504.1:48129976-48239976 GCF_052857255.1 Amblyomma americanum | reverse complement strand
ATAAGTCTTCCCCTTCCCAAACCCTCCAGACTGGTCCGGTCATGGCGGCTGCCGCGGCAGCACCACAGTGGACAGGATATCTTTGGAAATGCTTACCATGAACCTTTATACAGTCTTCATCATGCCACCTAGCTTTACAAAAGTGGAGCTGCATTATCTACGTTGAAATGAATCTTTGAATTGTCAGTAATCAGTTGTGTCACCCAAAAAACACTGTATTAGACACAGTATATTATAATCTCGCTAGAAAAAATCAGAAACCTGTAATTAGTATTTGAATCCAACGTTTCAATAAATTTATCCTTGTTATAGTTATTTCTGCCTCTCAATTACTGCAAAATATTGACGATACAACGGAATCGCGGACGCCTTAATTTTGCGACTTCATATAGAGACAAGTGATATCATTTCAAGTTTCAAAATGAATTAGTGTGAGTTCAAGCAGGGTTTTTTTTTTGCAAATAGCGTGCCTCAAACAAACGCGTAATATTACTTCGGTACAAGTCGAATACGGCCATTTAAGTAAACGGCGAAAGATTGTTCCGAGAGTGTAGAGAGGCCAGTTAAACTACTCGCGCTCAAAGAGCGTTATTACTTTACTCGAACAATCGATATTTTCTTTACTGATGCACACACGGTGATAGGTATCCCTAATCTGGCTTCTTCTCCGCTATCATGAGCGCAAAGATAAAACATAAACGCTAAAACATATCAAGCCACCCTTTCCACAGTATCAGAGAAGGAAGCTCACGAAGTGCGTAAGAAAATGCCCCTGCCTTGTCCGATGGAGATCCCTGGATTACAAAGTACAGTCGAGGACAAAAGTCTCTGGACCACGTGTTCCTCAAACGAAGCCCATAGCCCTACTATTAGCCTGTGGCTGCAGACCGCACTTGATGAGATGAAAGAACAAAAGAACGAAATTCTGATTTCCACCTCCCCAAGTGTAGTCTCCAGCCGCCAGCTAATCGCAGAGTTACCGGCTTCATTTGAGGAACACGTGGTCCAGAGACTTTTGTCCTCGACTATACATCTTAGAAAACGATTGAGTTGGCTGTTTGTTACAGGTTCAGTGCTAAAGAGCACAAATGACGAGGGACCAGAGAAAGGAAAACATGTTAGAGCCACTGACTTGCAGCTAAAAGCTTTATTTGCTAAAACCTCTTTATATAAAGGAACAATTAACGGTATGAAAAGTAATGACACATATCCAGATAATAAAGGTCGTTCAATCTACAGGTTGAGGCGAGATATCAATCTTTCTGGTTGACTTCTTTGCCTTCGTTGCAATAAATTTCTTTATGTATTTAGATCACCACATTTTTTTCGGTTCTGACGTGGAGCCACATTAAAATAAATGGCGAATTATAAGTTATTTGTAATTTTAAACAGTAATGCCTGTAATCGTGCATGATTAAAAGCACGGATATTTGCTGCTTGCCTTACACTTTCAGCTTGCTGCGTTATTTGCGATTGCTCACACCTTGCTTACTCGCCTTTGAATTAACTGCCATTCCATATTTTTGTCCTTGCATGTGCCACTCCTGCCTTCTTTATATTGAGTTGTTTCGTGTGCAATATTCTTGACGTTCCCGCCTAGCTTGCGTTGTCTTCAAATTGTTTTAATAATAGTATTGAACTGTATTAGCTAGTATCCTTTCATCCTTATTATTTCCTGTTTTGTTGGGAGTCTGCGGCTGACAACTTCAGATAATTCCATTTATTTTATGCCGAGAATGACTGAAATAAATAGAAATAAATTGAAATATCACCGGTGCCTCCACTGATTCCGAAACTTCGGACAAAGCGTGCAGTACCGCGAATTCGCTTAGTTCCTAGAAATACGCAATAACTGTTCGGCCAGGCAAACCCTGAGGTTCAGAGCCAAAATTGGTCACCAAGAATTCGGTTCAGTCACTGTTCAGTTCAACAATTCTGCGAGCAACACACACTTTCCGACCAAGGGGCAGCGGCATGTTGGTTTCAGCGAAGAAAAGATTCCCGGTGCTGTAATCCCAATATACGGTAGCAAACATGCTAGTTCCTAGCGGGATCAATACGTGGTCGTCAAAGACGAGTAACTTAGTCCCGCGTGGCTCGGGATAGGCGTCAAGAGGGGGTTGAGTGGAAAATGACACGACCACCTCCTGAAGGTTGATGACAGCACCGTACTCCCGAAGGAAATCCAAACCGAGTATCAGGTCTTTGGAGCACTCGGGGGGGCACATCACAGCAATTAGGGAAAGTAGCACCACGAATCTGTATTCGTGACGTGCAGGCGCCAATCGGAGTAACTACATGGCGGCCGGCGGTGCGGATCTGTGCTCCGGACCAAGGAGTCGAACCTTTCTGAGGGCCGTGGCTAACCGACTGCTCATTACAGAAAAATCAGCGCCGGTATCCACAAGTGCGGTCACATCGCGATTATCAGCGAATACTGCCATTTCGGCAGACACCAGTCGGTCGCAGCACGTCGTTGTCGTTGAGGTCATCGGGTGAGGTCGTCGTCGGTCGGGTCTCAGCAGTGAATCGTCCATTTCGGCTGAACCCAGTCGGTCACAGCGTGCCGTTGTCGTTGAGGTCGTGAGGTCGAGTAGTCGTCGGTCGGATCGTAGCCGCGGATCGTCGGGTGGAGGCACTTGACTTGATCCAATAGCGGCGGCCTTACCCCTGGAGGACGACGTCTTCAGTTTTTCCGATGTGTGGACGTGCCTCTGAACTGGCCAGAAGAAGAAGGCGGCATGGCCAATTAAACCGCCTTGGGGATGGCGACCGGGACTGGCGTCGCTGCGAGGTCGATGGCTGCATGTACTGCTCGATGTCCCGCGCCGTTCTCGGTAGCGTGGTCGAGGGGCGTCAGGTGAAAACCCCCTTAAGCCCATTCTGCGCTGGGGGCTGTGGCGAAGGACGTGGCTTGGCTCCCCGCAGTCGAATCAGAGCGGCCGATTGTTTTGCGTACGCCAAACGTGCGCTTTGCTCATGTTGGACCGGGACTCCTGCGGTACGGCGGTTACTGCTGCAATTGAGTACCGCAGTGAAGGCGCAGGAGTGACGGGGGAAAAGGCTTGCCTCACTGGCCCAGGACGGCTTAGCAATGCTTGACTGTATGTCATCACGGAGGGCGCACACTGCGGAGCTGGTGGCGACTGAACAGCTCGTCAGACTTCATCTCGGACGACGTCCCGTATGGCAGCAACGCTGGCCGCTGGAGCTTCGAAGCGAAGTTTCTCGAGTTCTTCGCGCACCAGGCTCCTCACAAGCTTTCGAAGCTCCTCAGTGGGTAGCGACGTGGAAGTACAGTGGTGAGCGGCTGCTACACTAGCCTGACGACCGTAGTGCGCGCCCTGTTCTTGCAGAGAACGCTCCATGCTTGTTGCCTCCTTGACAGAGTCGGCCACCGTTCTTGGTGGGTCACGTACCAGTCCGACAAACAATTGCTCTTATACGCCGTGCATTAAGACGCATACCTTCTTGGCCTCGGGAATAGCAGGGTCGGCGCAACTGAAGAGTCGCGTCATGTCCTGGATGAACATGGCGACGCTATCGTTCAGCTGCTGCGACCTCGATTGCAAGGTGATTTCAGGCTTCTCCTTTCGTTCGCTGGTGTTTAACGTGGCTAAAAGCTCTGGGTGAAAGATCTCCCAGTTAGTGAAGGAAGCTTCGTGGTTCTCGTACCGCGTCTTGGCCGAGTACTGTAGTGCGAAGTACACGTTCCGTAATTTCCGCTCACCGTTCCGCTCGTTGAAGCCCGCCACACGGTCAAGCTGGCCAAACAGTCTTCGACGTCCTCAAACCGCTGACCGTGGAATGATGTGGGTGACCGAGGTGCGGGAAGGATGAACGGCTGGTCATTCCCGGAATGCTGACTTGTCTGGCTAGCCGTAGCGGACGTCATGGCCCTTACCGATGTTGTGAGTTGGCTAAGCTCTGATTGTAGGCCTCACAGCCGGCTGCTCGCCTTGTGGACTGGTGTTGCCGCCACGCGTTGAGAACTGACGTCAAGAGTGTCCTCGAAGTCATCGTACATGGGCCGTTACCCAGCCCCTGCACCAAATATGTCACCGAGAAACGGTTCACATATGCGGGGCTGGTTTAATTATACGCGCAAGACGCTGTTGGCAGCAGGCAGCTCGAGAGATAAAGACAAGAAAACATCTAGCCCCGAGATGGCTCAACTGCCAACTGCCAACTGCCAGGTAATACAATTTAGCCGCGATACGGCACCACTATAGGAGTTAATAGTGTGGCAATATATTGTCATACACGGGGAAATTGCCGCATTTTTTTGTATTGCCGAAACCGGACAAGGCTTTTAGCAGTCGCCAAAAAGTGATGTGATAATTATCAAGTATATAAGCTGCTTAGCGGAAGTCGAAATCAAAGCAAGTAGAACAGCTTTGTCACGCACAAAAAGGTTTTCCAGCCCAACGCGCTGGATAAAAAGCTGAAAAAAATAAACTGAGGTCCTGCTTCTAACCTGCCAATAGCACCCAGCTGGAAAGATGTATCCGATTGTAATATTCTAAACGTCATTGTTTACAGTGTCACCAAATAGTGTTTGGCATATTGTGATCTTCAAAAGGATGCGCTTGTAGGGCAGTGGATGAATTCCGTCATTTCACGGGAGGCATCTGCAAACCACTTCCAAATATCCCTCTCCTGCACTGCTGGCGGACACATCCATGCAATCCTCCAAACTATTTCTCCCATCTGGGTCAATGTCGTTTTCTTCTGCCTGTCGCATTTTATTCGAATATATTCCGCTAATATCAAGGCCTCTCGGTTAAGTTCCTATCGTAATAAACGCATGCTAATACTTTTTTTATCTGAATTTAAAGTAGGATATCAGTAAGCTCTGTTCTGTGATCAACTGGGGTCTCTGCATTATCTCAGCATTGTACCTTTCATTTCTCCTTGCATTGCTGACGCGTTGTTTCAAATTAAGTTGAATTTTTTACTTTGCCTCGAAGTTTTTTCTTATGTGAGTACTGGTGAGAGCCAAGCCACATGTGTAAATATTTTACTCTTGACTGATATTGGCAAACTGGCATTCACTAGCTGAGAAAACATGCCAGATAAACTCTTCTTTTTGTTGTTTTCGTTGCTACTTATGTATTCCTTCCTCTATTCCAAGTTCGTTTAATAATGTCGCAGTTATCACCTTTTCGCGAATGATAGCCCGAGACGCTTATGTGCCAAAAAACTGAACTCAGCTCAACTTAACTCCTAAACCTACGAGCACTGATATTTGCAACCAACATTTTCCTGGAAGCTACCTAGAAGTATAATCTTCAATAAATATGGCAAGTTTATGGCGGCAGCAGTTCATAACTCCAACTAAAGAAACGAGCATTAAGACCTCTAAAATAATTTGCTTTACTTATAACGAATTCGACTTATATGCAGTCTTAATTGAACTCGCCCGTGCCATTGCTTTGGCTGAAGGCGTTAATGAAACATTACATTATTTATTTCTGTAGCGTGATAGTGTTTTCAATAAATTAACCCTCGGCCCTCAGTCCCGAGCAGCTGCGCAGAAAGCGACCAAGGCGGCGGTCATACCTGGGACGCAGCTGAAGGTGCTAAGAATCTCTCGCTCCGGACAGGCTGCCATTGGAATCGGAAGTTGTTAATGTTTAGCGCTAGAACCTTATCCACTGCGGCTAGCCTAGCAGTGCTGTTCGAGGAACTAGTGGGTATTAAATGGGATGTTATTTGGCTTAGTGAAGTTATGAGGACAGGTGAGGCGTGTACAGTATTAAAAGACGGGCACATACTGTGCTATCGCGGATTAGCAGATAGACGCGAACTAGGTGTGCTATTCCTCATTAATCAGGATATAGCTGGCAATGCAGAGTAGTTTTATAGTATTAACGAAACGGTGGCAGCTATCGTAATAAGGCTTAATAAGAGATACAAGCTGAAGGTGGTGCAGGCCGACGCGCCTACATCTAGTCATGATGAACAGACTGTTAAAGTATCTATGAAGACGTGGAATCAGCAATGAACAAAGTAAAAACACAGTGCACTGTACTTATGGGCGAATTCAATGCGAAAGTGGGCAAGAAGCAGGCTGGCGACAAGCGGTAGGCGACTATGCGATATGTTCTAGGAATAGCAGGAGACAGCTATTTGTAGAGTTCGCAGAAAATAATTTACGCATCATGAATACCTTCTTCCGGAAACGAGAGAACAGAAAGTGGACCTGGAAGAGTCCTAATGGTGAGGCTAAAAATGAAATTGGCTTCAAAGTATGCGCTCACCCTGGTATCGTGCAGGATGTGGAGGTCCCGGAAAGGTGCGTTGTGGCGACCACAGAATGGTAAGGTCTGGAATTAGCTTAGACTTGAAAAGGTCACGGAAGTAGCTTGTGAAGAGGAAGTCCATTAACGAGCTAGCTGTAAGAGGGAAAATAGAGGAATTCAGGATATGGCTGCAGAACAGATATTCAGCATTAAATGGGGAAGACGATCTTAATGTTGACACAATGAACGATAATCTGACTGCTATCATTACGGAGTGCGCAGAGAACTAGGCGGTAGGACGGTTCGACAGCATACCGGCAAGCTATCTCAGGCGACGAAATATCTGATTAAAATATATCAAAGCATGAGGGCGTCTAACCCTACAGATAGAATAAAACTAGCAGAGCTATCGAAGTTAATAAATAAGCGCAAGGTAGCCGACATAAAGAATTTTAATGTGAAGAGAATCGAGCACGCTCTGAAGAAAGAAGTTAGCCTAAAAGCGGTGAAGAGGAAACTAGGCATAAGTAAAAACCAGATATATGCGTTAAGAGACAAGGGGGGCAATGTCATTAGTAATATGGATAAGATAGTTAATGTAGCCGAAGAGTTCTACAAAAATCTATACAGTAGCCAATGTCATCAGGCCGTTAATAATAGAGGCAGTAGCGCACACCAATGCGTCATCCCTACGAAAACAAAAGAGGAAGAAATAAAGCACCAGGAGCAATGCAAAGGGGAAAAGCAGCTGCTGAGAATCAGGTAACAGCAGATCTGTTGAAAGACGGAGGGGACATTCTGGTAGAAAATCTAGCCACTCTGTATACGCGATGCCTTCTGACCTCGACCGCACCAGAAGCTTGGAAGAACGCAAATATAATCCTATTTCATAAGAGAGGAGACGCCAATGACTTGAAAGATTACAGACCGATCAGCTTACTGTTTGTTGCCTACAAGGTATTTACTAAGGTAATGGCTAATAGAAGTAGGACAGCTTTGACTTTAATCAACCAAAAGATCAGGCAGGCTTTCTTTAAGGATATTCCACAATAGATCATATTCACAATATCAATGAGATGATAGAAAAATGCGCAGAATATAACCAACCTCTATATATATCCTTCATTGATTATGAGACAGCATTTGATTCAGTGGAAACCTCAGCGGTCATACAGGCATTGAGCAATCAGGGTGTACATGAACCGTACGTCAAAATACTCGAAGATATAGATAAGAACTCTACAGCTGTCATAGTCTTCCATAAAGTCAGCAATCAAATTCCAACAAGGAAGGGTGTCGGGCAAGGAGGCACGATATCGCCAACGCTATTCACCGCCTGTTTACAGGAGGTATTCCGAGGCCTGAATTGGGAAGTGTTGGGGATAAGAGTTAATCGGGAATACCTAAATAATCTGCGAATCGCTGATGACATTGCCTTGCTGAGTCACTCAGGAGATGAACTGGAAACCATTATCAATGAATTAGACAGACAGAACAGTAAGGTGGGTCTAAAAATCAACATGCAAAAAACCAATGTAATGTCCAACAGTCTATCAAGGAATAATAATAATAATAATAATTGGTTTTTGGGGAAAGGAAATGGCGCAGTATCTGTCTCATATATCTTTGGACACCTGAACCGCGCCGTAAGGGAAGGGATAAAGGAGGGAGTGAAAGAAAGGAAGAATAGGTGCCGTAGTGGAGGGCTCCGGAATAATTTCGACCACCTGGGGATCTTTAACGTGCACTGACATCGCACAGCACACGGGCGCCTTAGCGTTTTTCCTCCATAAAAACGCAGCCGCCGCGGTCGGGTTCGAACCCGGGAACTCCGGATCAGTAGTCGAGCGCTCTAACCACTGAGCCACCGCGGCGGGGCTCAAGGAAACATCAGTTCGCAATTTTTAACGAGGTGCTAAAAGTGGTGAAGGAATACGTCTACTTAAGGCAGGTAGTGACAGCTGATCCGGATCATGAGAGGGAAAATACTCGAAGGATAAGAATGGTGTGGAGCGCATATGGGAAGTTCTCTCAGATCATGAACAGCAGGTTATCATTATCCATAACAGCTCTATCTTACCGGTACTCACCTACGGGGCAGAAACGTGGAGGCTAACGAAAACGGTTCAGCTTAAGTTAAGGACAACACAGCGAGCGATGAAAAGGAAAATGACAGGTGTGACATTAAGAGGCCGGAAGCGGGCAGAGTGGATGAGGGAACAAACGCGTGTTAACGGCATTCAATTCGAAATCAGTAGGAAGAAATGGGCTTGGGCATGGCATGTACAGCGTAGGCAAGGTAACCGCTGGTCCTTAAGGATAACAGACTGGATTTCAAGTGAAGGCAAGCGTAGCAGGGGGCGGCAAAATGTTAGTTGGACGAAATGAGATTAGGAAGTTTGCAGGCTTACGATGGGCGCAGCTGGCAAAGGACATGGCTAATTGGAGAGACATGGGAGAGGCCTTTACCCTGCGGTGAGTGTATTCATGCTGATGATGATCATGAATGTTTTCCACGTTCACTAGTTCCTTATGCAAAGAGCTTCTTTATATGGGTTGTCGTTCTTTCCATAAATAGAGTTATTGTTTAAATGTTGAATTCTTGAGCATGAACTTCTGTGTATTTCATGACGATTTATTTATAGCGATCATTTGTGCCGCTTCTGTTTTGAAACCACCCAGTTCAGCAGACAGGTGACTACACAACCAGTTGTATCTTATAAATAAGAACTTGATGAATATTTGTATATGCTTTCTCGGCTAGGTTTTAATTTTTGATTGTACCGCGCATTACACCGGGACAAGGTGTTTTGCGCTGTTTCATCATAAATATGTAACCAGCATGCCCAAGCTGCTGCCCTGGTAGGCATTCATTTATTCTAGAGGAGGTCTATTCACAAAATTAGATGTTTCATGTGACCGTCCAGTTTTGTTGTGGATTCAGTTTCCCTTATTATTAGATGATGTCGGAGATGATGAGGTGCTAAGACGCTTGTGTTATATCGCTGAGTGGTGAGCGCCTAGCGCTACTTTGGAGACGAAGAACCTGCTTAATGAGATATCCGGTTTCCCTTCGGTACATATTCGGTACTTATTTTCAGGTAACAATAAAAGGGATAGAGCACAAAATTGGTAATGGCAGCGATCGAACTTATGCGCCTTGGCCACGTATAACTTGTGGAAGAACACATTGGAATGTTTGTTTTTCAATTCCCACCGCATATGAAGTGATCACACGCGATGAGATGCTGGCGAAGGCTTGCATTGGCCGTATACCCTCTGCCTGTTCGAATATTATACCGGGTCTTTCAGCGAACAATTTCAGAAGTTTTAAAAAATAGGCTTTTTCTGGTAAAAATATGGGTTTTGCGGTGAAGTATTACCAGTGTTGGCAGACACCACAAAACTGGTGAATCGTCTCAGGTACTCAGTTGGCTAACTAATTTGTAATAGTTTTCTTTTTAAGCAGTAGAGTTAGGCGCCTACTTGCAATTAGAGATTTCTGGTCATAGCCGTATCAGGTTTTAAACTTTCTAAAACGCGATTACCCTTGGCGCTGTGGCTCGACATAGATTTGGCCTTTTCTGCTAGTTACGTGCGCTTAAGGGGTTGATCTGCTTGCATGCTTACGAAAGCGCATGTATTTTCGCACAATGCAGCCACAATTTCTCGAGCCAAAGCACGGAGGATAATGGTGGTATAGAAATTTTAAAAACTGATATGGCCATCTCTAACGACCTTCTGCAAATCTCCAATTGCAACAAGGCGACTAACACTGCCAGTTAAAAATTTTCATTATGAAAATTAGTTAACCAGTTTAGTACTTAATACGATGCACCGGTTTTCTAGTGTCCAGCAGCGCTGGTAATACTCCGCCTCAAAAGACATATTTTATTCCCAAAAAGTCGATTATTTGAAACTTTTGAAAGTGTTCGCTGAAACACACGGTATACTCGGCTCTGAGAAAACTGGCTGCACCTGTCCTTGTGTCAATGTAATGCCACGTGCTAGGCTTTGCACAAAAACTAAAATATCGTTATAATACATGCGCTGACGCACGATGCAAGCCGTAAAGGTTTGTGACGCACTATTCGTTATAAAGCTAAGCCTGGCTTGCCTCGTGCGTCTGCTTGTCGCCGCTCCTGCCCCCCCTTTCCTAGATCGTAAAAAAGGCATCTGCTAGCTGCTAACTGCTAGCCTGCAGCGCAGGTTTGATGTGCCCAGCAACGAGGCGCTCGATTTTCTGCGCCAGTTGTGATTCTTACGCAAAGAGGTGCACGTGGAGATGACTGTGCATATCAAGTTCCGGCTGCAAATTTTTTTGTTCGCTTCAAACGCTTCTCCAGGTGCAGCATCATGATTGAACATGTGGAGCACGCCTATGCCGCAAGGATATACTGACTGTGACGCTGATAGTAGTGACGTTGATACCTCAATTCCCCAATTGCGCAGCGCGCCGTGCTTTCCTCGAATAAGCCTTAACAACGTCCAGTACACTATCGTGTTGCAACGTAACCACGTGCGAGCTCGCGAAAGGCTCCGCGGGAGAATTCATCTTTTATAACTAGCGGTTTTTATGGGGGCCGTGCGCAGATGGCTGCGATTCTTCAAGCAGCTTTGCTGTCTTTCCTTTTTTATTTTGCTTCTCGTGTGCGTATAGATGCTGAGAATCGGTGTATAAATAGTGAGAAAATGAGAATAATTCTTCAACCACGTTTCTTATTTCATCTGTGCTCAAACTAATAATTTCGGCATGCCACACACCTCAGAGCGTAGGTGACGTTACCAAATCACGGAAGCCGTGTTTAGCGATTACAAATAGAGACTCATGATATTAGTTTAAATGAGCCGAAAAATAGCATAATTGCAGGTCTCGTAGATTAAGCCCATCACACTACCTTCAGTTATTCTATTGGTGCAATACGATAACCACTGGTCACCAATTTCTTGGTTTCAAGTACTGTCAGAGAGAGCAGTTGCTCTATGAGAATATGCAAACTTTCTATACACAACATGCCGAAGCATAAAGTTTTCTTTTTCCCTGCTTGAATGGTGAAATATGTTCCAAAAAAAGGGAGAGGAAACTTAAGCTGGGCTTTAAGGGTGCGACGCAACAGCCTAAAAGGTTAATTGCCACATATGCATAAGGTTGTTCTCTGCTTTACATTGATAGATCCCTGGGAGTCCTGACACCCTCCTGACGCAGTGGTGTTGCGGCTAACCGATGCGCCACTGCTCTGTCATGGCAGGTGCTCCCAGCGATCTGCCTTGTGCGCCCCAGGTTGATCTGCCCGAGCGACCAATCATCAATCCAACTGCAACCTGCCACAGTGGGCACTTTCCTCTCTATCCGGTGGGCACGTTGTGATGGCGCCGCAAGGTCAAGTGACCTAGTGGACCTACCTGCCTCCAAGGTTGCTCTCTAGCGACAACCTGCCAGAGTCATGCGCGTGCTTTTTTGCTCGTAACGCTGCCACTGAGCACACCGACATTAAATTTTCTGCAGAACTGGGCCATTAACGCTGGCGCGTTAAAAAATATGAGCTATATGAGGCCATACCTTTATTGCTGATAGAAAAAGAAGCATCGTAAATGCATCACAAATGCTCTTTACTTTGGGACGATATTGTCTGAAAAGGAAGAAATTTTTCCAGTGCGCTCAAGATGATTAGAGCACTAATATGGGCTTAGTTGGGTATTTAATGTGCAGCTTAAATAACGACTTTCTGCCTTTAGCTATTCGTACGTAGCGGCACCTGGCAATGTAGACCTTGATTGTGGGCTGCAATAAAAAAAATTTACAGAAGCAATAGCAGTCTTGCCTGAAAAGACCTGTGCATGTTTGCATGTTTACTTGGGTAACACTTTTAATTTACTGAGTGCTGCCAATTCCTTTGGTTTTGAAATCAACTTCATAAAACTTATTACGCTTCGACCTTCTCCTCGTTTCATTTACAACTTGCGTAATTGTATTTATTTTAGGTTCAGTGTTTTGGTTGTTTCTAGCTGTTTGATTAGTATTAATTTTGCTCATGTCCAGCTTTCTCAGCCAAAATTTTTAAAATTAGAAAATATTAAGGCACTGTTATAACCAAAATTGAACGTATTGGTCCACAATTTTCATATGCAACAAAACCTTCATTTTAAAGTGTTTCCATCGATCGCATCGTGAAATTAACACTACCACAGAAAACAAATGGGGAACGCTTTAGGCAGTAGCAAAAGCGTGAATAGAAAAAAAATACAATAGTACCGTCGGGTCATTTGTGGATATATTGACTGTTATAGTGAAATCTTACAATATATGAAAAAATTACCTCTGTAAACAGTTTCCTGCTCAAATATGAATTTGTGTAGAATTGCTGGGTATGGTTGTAGTACATTCGCTGCTTTCGTTTAGGTTTTTTCAGTCCTCTTTCTTGGGGTAAACTGCGGCCCACTCACAATTGTCACTGTATTCCTAGAAACATTACACACATTTATTATCTTGAAGAAAATATTGTTACGAAGACGAAGGCAGTGGCATGGGGCGAAACGTTCGCGCTAGGCCCGCACCCATTCATATCATACTTCATCTGTCATCATGTTCTCTTGTTCCTTGGCTTGCCACGTCGTATAATTTCTTGTGAGGTGCGGGTTTTACACCGTCATCCTGGTCCCTGGAGCATCGCCGCCTTCTGCTCACCTTCGTCTTCGGCCGGCAGGACCTGGACTCCGCCGCCCTGCTGAACTCCAGCTCGGCCAGACCAGAACCGACCAGCCGCTTTCACAACGCCGTCCCCAGCTCTGAACACAAGAGACGACGACCAGGACCAGGCGCACGATGTCCCGACGACGACACGAACTAAGATGGCACCCCACCCATGCTGTTCGGCGAGTCCACAACCCTTGACCTTCGGCTGTGGGTGACCGACCGCTGGACCTGAAGCTCCGGGGGCAACCGTTCATCAGATCAAGTCGTTCACCTTGGTGGCAAGCCTTTCATCGTCATCTATCCTTTCTGGTCAGGCTCATCGTCACCCCTCCATTCAAGATTCAAACAATCAAACGACACGATCGCTCGGTGGCCCCCGTCCGTCCCTCCTTCCCTCTATATGTCCGTCCGTCCGTTCCCACGCTCCCTCCCTCCCTCTGTCAATCCGACCGTCCGTCCGTCCGTCCTTCCGTCCATCCGATCGTCCGTCCGTCCGTCCGTCCGTCCGTCCGTCCGTCCGTCCGTCCGTCCATCCATCCATCCATCCATCCATCCATCCATCCATCCATCCATCCATCCATCCGTCCTTCCATCCATCCATCCATCCATCCATCCATCCATCCATCCATCCATCCATCCATCCATCCATCCATCCATCCATCCATCCATCCGTCCGTCCGTCCGTCCGTCCGTCCGTCCGTCCATCCATCCATCCATCCATCCATCCATCCATCCATCCATCCATCCATCCATCCATCCATCCATCCATCCATCCGTCCTTCCATCCATCCATCCATCCATCCATCCATCCGTCCTTCCATCCATCCATCCATCCATCCATCCATCCATCCATCCATCCATCCATCCATCCATCCATCCGTCCATCCATCCATCCATCCATCCATGTTGCGATAGGTTGCTCATTAAGGGCACCCTGGGTCTCAAACCCCACCGGTGGCTGTGCTATAACAGCCACCTGCTGAGGCAATGGCGCATCACTTATGTGCAGCAGCACTGCGAATGGAGTGGTGTGAGCACTATAAGCGATCTTTGAAAGAAAAGTAGAGCATGACTACTTCCGCCTATATGGGGATGTAAGCAAAACCTAGGCGACAGAGAAACAATACTTGAGCGGGAGGTATCTCAAATCTGTCGGATTGTATTCCGAAGTGCAGGTTAAGATTTTTGCCTGGGTGAAAGAGAAATATATCCGTGTCTGTGAACTGATGCGCAAAGATGAACCTAGGCTGCTAAAGGGACCCAATAAGACTATCAGGGCACACTCCTAATGCGAAGCTTATGTGCCCCCTCCAGTTTTCAGAGGGTCCACAGTCTCCAAGCGTATTAAACAGGTGTTTATAGGCGTGTTCAACAATGCCGCCCTTGCGGCATTGGCGGCAAAAAAAGCAGGTGCTTTTGTGAGTCAAGCTTAAACATTGCCCTTCTAGGCTATAAAATCAGGTTACAGGAACCTATGACTATTTGGAAATCATTATTTGATAAGTTAACGTGATGAAGCCGAAAGGAAAGCCCTCGGCCACATGCTACATAGGGTGGCCTTGGACGTCTATGGCACAACATGCTTGCTGATCAAATATAGCAGTTTCCGTCGCTCTTCCAGTTTTTTACATCTTTGCTTCCCAGCGGGCTTGTGTTTCTCACGCGCAGAAAATGAAACCCTAAGGAATGAGTTAGCGAGCCGTTGTGGATATTAATAATGGTCGCCTGGTATGAAAGACTAGTTGCATTTATCAAGAGAAATTATCAAGAGAATGTGTACAAGCGGTGTCAGCTAATACGTGACGATCAAGTTATTTGCTGAGAGTTTATTAGAGTATAGTGTAGGCTTTCGTCAAAGATAACTCTTCCATAAGAACATTCCAAAGCACTATGTGCAACAATGACGTTGAGCTCAAGAAGTGCGAGGAAGCCACCGGTCAAGCAAAACCTTGAGACTGCCATAGGTAACATGATATAGAGCGTTCAAACGCTTTGATGGCACGGAAACTACATCAAGCATTTAATGGTAGCGAGAACCAGATACACGAACACCCTCAAATGACAGGTTAACCGAGCCACCTTGCTTGATCAATAAATGGGCCGTCAGGCATTGAGTGAACCTTTGCGGCACTGCCTTAATGTACGGGAACAGGTGCGCTAGAGCGTTATCACTACTTAACGAGGATATACATCTGAAAGAAACAGGCGCGTTATGAAGCAAACAATAAATGAGGTTCTTATTCAAGAGCAAGAATACCTGATAACTTAAGACACATATTTATGGCTGTCAACCACGGCCACTGTCGCCTTTAAAGTTGGGCAATATATTTGCGTACCACGCTAGATGTATAAAAACGGCGACGGCTCGCTTAGACTAACGCTAAGATATTGTTTCGTCAGCACCCTGACGCTCTTTGCGGCATTTGGCAAAAACATAGCAGTGTCGATAGTTACTCTGGCGCTGTCTCTTTTGTTGGCACCTTGCAGTACTGGGGCGAGCAGTAGTGAGAAATTCTGCTACATCTGTATAATACTGCCTATGTAATATGTCACTTTTTTCACTTCAAATAATTTCTATTCCTGTATAGTGACCACAGGTATTCCCACTGGAGCTAGAATCGATCGAGAAAGAGAAATATCGGAGGCTATGCGCTCTGCAAGCCTATACGCCCTCAGACACACTCGCTGTATGACAAATTTAGCTGAGACGTGAAACCTGTCACATCAATTTTTTCGTTAGAACCTAGGCGATGGATTCTTCATCAACTTGGCGCTCACAACCAAAGACGATATCCTCTGCTCTTTTGCCTCTCACTCCGCCGGTAATTCTGTTAACCTGGGTAAATCTTACGATACACATTTTAAAACTTACTTGCCATTGGAGATTTCGCGTTTCACACTTGTGAGCTCTCCGTCCGGCCAGTATTATAACGATGCGTAGAAAACAAGGAAGGGCTGTAAATGAAAAGACAAGAGCTACTTGCCTTTGTTGTGAGTATACGCTCCAGTGATTACTTATTAACTCGCCCAAATTTCAGCTTGATACCTACCTCAAGGCACCACTGCTACCACCGCATCACCAGGGATGACTTTCTCGTCTTCACAAGGTTCCTGCATCAAAACATCTATAACTAATATTTTCGCATTGAGCCAGGTGGGGCATAAATGCACCAACGTATTAAATGTAGCAGGGTGAAACTGTTCATGCCTAGTGTTGTTATTTAGAATGTTAGAATGCAATGTGTTGAAATATTATCTATATTGAAGAGTCGTACGCTACGATGTTCAAAAGGCTGGTTTCATTTAATTTGCACAGGTAAACAAAACAATCAAGGGCCGATAGCAATGATGGTACAAGCTAAGAAGCCGACATTATTTTAATCGTTTGGTTACTACCTGCGAGGGCTATTAGTCTTATGAAAAAAATTCTTGCTGATAATGCACTTAGAAGTCGCACTTAATAGCTGCCCTTGGCTGGTGACCTTTCTTGCAATAGTGTTAAAGCGAATGAAACAACCACAGGTTTGCTTTGCACTGTTTTCTTTAAAGAGATTTATTTATTTATTTATTTATTTATTTATTTATTTATTTATTTATTTCACATACTTTCAGGGCCCGAAGGCATTACAGAAAGGAGTGGTACAACAAAACAAAAAAATACAGTGCATAGTTCACAAAACAAGTTATATCATGGCAGAAAACACAGTTTTCTTCAAGTTCTCAACATCGGTAATGGCAGCGATGGAGGTAGGAAGGTCGTTCCAGTCAACGCTGGTTTTAGGAATAAAAGAATCATAATACAATTTTGTTCTCGAAAATGGAACACCGACTTCAAATATATGATCGGAACGGGATGAAATGTATGAAGGGCTCGAAAAAAGATGATCCTTTAACAGAGGGTTATGGTGATACAGTCTGTGGAAAAGACACAGTCGAAAACACTTTCGGCGCAAAGAAAGGTCTGGTAAGGCAAGTGTGTTTTTCATAGAAGTAATGCTGGCGTAACGGGAATAGTTAGATAAGATAAACGCACTGCATGATTTTGAATGGATTCTAGTGTGTTTAACAGCGTGATTATATTAGGATCCCAAACTGCAGATGCATATTCTAACTTTGGTCGTACTAATGTTTTATAAAGGGTTAGTTTTATCGGCAGAGGCGCGGTAGAGAAATTTCGGCGCAAGTATCCAAGAGTCCTGTTGGCGTTATTTGCGACATGTTCGACGTGTCTATGCCATGATAAGTTACGTGAGGTATGAACGCCTAGGTATTTATAGGAGTTAACTGATTCAAGGGGAATGTCGTGAGGAACATAGGTACGCTTGTTATCAGTGATGTTAGTGCGACGTGACACATGCATCGTTTTACATTTATTAACGTTTAGTCGCATGCACCACTTATCACACCAGTTAAATACGCTTGTGAGATCATACTGAAAATAAATAGAATCAGTTTGGTTAGATATTTTGTGATAGATGACACAGTCGTCTGCGAAAAGCCTGATAGAAGAATGAGAGATGCATCAAGAATATCGTTAATGTAAATTAGGAAGAGAAGAGGTCCCAGTACCGACCCTTGTGGTACACCGGATGTCACAGAGGTGTGAGAGGAGGAACAGCCGTTAGCAGAGACATATTGAGTTCGATTCGATAAGAAGCTTTTAATCCAGTTCAGTACGTTAGGGTCAATGTTAAGCATGCAAAGCTTAAGAATTAGTAGATCGTGGGGAACAGTATCAAAAGCTTTCGCGAAGTCCAAAAACACACAGTCTACAACTATGTTCGCCCCGCCGCGGTGGCTCAGTGGTTAGGGCGCTCGACTACTGATCCGGAGTTCCCGGGTTCGAACCCGACCGCGGCGGCTGCGTTTTTATGGAGGAAAAACGCTAAGGCGCCCGTGTGCTGTGCGATGTCAGTGCACGTTAAAGATCCCCAGGTGGTCGAAATTATTCCGGAGCCCTCCACCTATTTGTTTCTCTCTTCTTTCACTCCCTCCTTTATCCCTTCCCTTACGGCGCGGTTCAGGTGTCCAACGATATATGAGACAGATACTGCGCCATTTCCTTTCCACCAAAAACCAATTATTATTATTATTATTATTATTATTAATATTACTACATCTATGTCAAGTCAGTGTAAGCAAAAAGGTCATTAGTAAAACATACAAGCTGTGTTTCACATGAAAATGTCTGCCTGAAACCGTGTTGTTCTGCTGAAAAGAAGGAATTAGACTCAAGGAAATCAGTCAGATGAGAGTATATGATATGCTCCGAAATTTTACATGGTATACTTGTGAGTGATATAGGACGATAGTTATCGGGAGAATGAGTGTTACCTAATTTTGGTACTGGAACAACCTTGCCAACCCTCCAATTTTACCTTTATCCAACAGGACCACCAGCGGAGTCCTGCATATGTATTTTATATGATGTTATATGTTCAGTTGCCTAATAACACGGCACACACAAGTGCAGCCTCGCTGCGGGGTTATCTTAAAAACGAACACAAATCCTTGCTAAGCCTTTGGAGAGCGTAGACATCCATTTCGACACGGCAACCTCCTCATCTGACCGCGCCGGTACACGTTCTCACCACGCCTGAAGCCAAGCTCAACGAACTACTCCTGCCGTCTCTTCACTAATTTAGTTTTCACATGGGCCATTTTCGAAATTATTTTTGTTAGCTACCAACGTGATGAAGGTGTGGTTTGGAATGAGACCTTTTGCCATCCACTCTAAACTCGTTGTGAAGCATGATTGACCCTCCTTCTAGCGCGCCTTCAGCATTATGTTGACCGCCTTAGACTTGTAAGCATGCCATCACAAAGTTTATTCTATTTCGACAATGTTGTCAAAACAAATATTCAACTGTGTAAGCGTTCTTATTGCAGTGTTCTTGCTCCCCCCCCCCAACTCACACACACACAAAACGGTTGTTTCAGCTAAGGCGAACCAGTGTATTTAAATGCGGACTTTTAAGAGATGTTGAAATGACTTCAGGAGTGTAGCATTACCACTTCTGTCTGATTTTAGGTACCTGGTCGGAATAAGGTAGTCGCTGCCAGCCGTTACTAGTTGCCATATAAACAGAGTGAAACGCGCCTCTCCGTGGCGCATGTTTCACACAAACTCTCTCCTTTTTTTGTTTACGAGCAGAAAGCAACAGCAAAAACATGCGCAGGCACCACAGAGGGAGTCGCCCTTGGCGGAGCGTGTTCGGAGGCAGTGTCGAGGAAACTTCTGTTTAGAATTTTTATGAAAGGACATGGCTAATTTAATGGCCGGCTACAAATATTCTACGAGAATTTCTTATCTACTGGTAGTATTTGTTTTTTAATCAAAATTATCTTACGATCTGATGCCTTAGCAATGTTGACATAGTTCTTCCGGACATATTTCATGATACATATGTCTACCAACAATATAATTATTACATCGCTAAACTCATCTCGATATTTTTAAGAGCCTATTTTTTTAAATTCTGATCTCACCTTTGATGAGACCACCCACCCCATGTATATACCGGTTTTCTATATATATATATATAGTGATAAGGCCACAACTGGTACGATTATCTAGGTGTATTTACCAACGGTTTCAGACGGTGGACCATCCTTCATCACGGTTTGATGACCTAAAACTATATATACAAGTTAAAACTTAAACACACACACACACACATATATATATATATATATATATATATATATATATATATATATATATATATATATATATATATATATATATATATATATATATATATATATATATATATATATATATATATATCGCCGGGTGTGCAATGCACGAAAGCAAACATAAGTGGTAAACGAACATTGTATTCCACCTTCGGGCCTTCGTCTTAACCAACCGAGCTACAACTTTTCTCTTACATTTATTGGGACGTTATCACTACCTGCACCAGTGGCGGTGAATATATAAAGAAAACACGAACTAACAAGGGGCCGAAATCAGGCCATCGCAACGGCGTTCATGTTGTGTATTACAGGTGATCTAAAATACCAAGACAAGATGGACAGGTGGGGAAGCTACGAGGTATGCAGAATACACACACGCATAAAAGATATCAGTACAAAATAAGAAAAACAGGCACGAGGTTGAGCTACATTCTGGACGACGATGCTTAGCGTGCGATGTGTACGCATCTAATAAAATAAATAAAACAACGTGAAAGGGAAGGCCAACGACGCATGGTCGCATGCTACCGCAATACAGACGTCTTGGCCAGTCACCTATAAAATTATACGTGATTGCTATTATTATTATAATTATACGTCAATATATATGTTAAAATGTTTTATACGTGTCGAAGTATTAAGCAGTTGAGGCTAAGCAAAGTTGCCTTGGGTATGAATCGGTAGGCATTGGACATATTGGTAGTATTTTAGCAGTTTCATTATGAATTGAAAAAGTTTGAGTTGTTCTGCAAATATAGCTCTCAATGAGTCATAATTGCTTTTCACAGATGTTACACGAAATCAGGATAAGAAAGTTTATATCGAAGCTCATTATTCGTCCCATTGTATATCTATGCGAGGTGGGTAATGTCGGCCTTGCCTTCCTATCCAGTTCAGCAGGCAGCACCGATGTACCTCACAATTTTTAAAAATAAATATCTGTAAATTTTACAAAAACTGTCCGGTACGTTTCGCATTTCGGTAAAAGAGTAAGTGAAGCTGCTAATGTTGTGACACGAGAAATATGGTTGGGACGTGCTTTGCGGCCAATACGTTTACCGATATTTTCAATATAACGAGTCATACGGGTATTCATTCCTTAGTGAGGAAGCTCATGCAAATTAGTTTTCCAAGACTTCTGAATTCTCAGTGCAGTTTTATGTTTTGGTTTTATTGATTCAGACGGCAGCTGAAGGCATGAAAACTCTGCTGATTGTAAGTGCGTGCAAAATCAAAAAGAACAACTTCTATTTTTTTTCATTTCTTTCAAAAGCGTTCTTTCTCCCTGCATTCAATGACTTTTTATAAGACGCAATCAAGGAGATAGGTCAGATTAAGATGTTAGATGTAAGTGCATAAGGATGGTGAGTCTAGGTGGGACAGGGCGCTAAAACAATGTATTTAACGTAATGTCAGGTGAAATATAAACAATGTAGAATAGTCGAAAGGCATTGCAGTTATGTGCATTTATCTGTGTGCTTTTAGTGTACAGAATATTGTCGCAAGTTGTCGATGCAAAGAAATAAAACGTGATTGCGTGACGTGTCTTCACAAGTCACGTCAAAGCATTTCTGGTAGAGAATTAGTTTCGTTTTAAAACCCTTCAGTTCTACCAGAAATATCTGATATATGAGCGTGAAGGTGCCAGACTCTCCCAAGTTATTACCGCTGGTCCTGAAAGTCTTCCGGTGTTTCGGTTTTCCAGATTTCACGTGATGTCTGATTTAAGAGTATGCAGTCTGGGGCGCAAAAACGCGTCTTAGAGGCGTTCTGCAAGACTTGGACAGCTCTCACATTAGCCGCCGTTATACGGATTTTAGCCGCATTAAACTATATTGTTGCAGCGCGTGAGAAAAACACAGACTATTCATTTTCGGCGGGAAGACGAGAATTGAAATCATCAATAAGAGCCCATACTTTTTAATTAACGCTGTTATTCTGGTAATTTAAATATCGAAACACATGTTGTCGTTTAGAAGAAATTTTAAAAAAATGTATAGACAGCGGAAATGCCACAGAAGACAAATCACATTATAGCCGGTTCTGTGGACGCTTCCCAGATTCTAAATTTGTGAATGATGCGCACTGAATGTATTTCATTTGTGGCTGCATCCGCTGAGTAAACGAAGGTAATTTTAAACTCATTTAACTAAGAGATAAAGTCCACAGCGCAAAAATATGGAAGCACAAAAACGTGCCAACTTAAGAAAAGAGTGAGGCAGCAATACAAAATCAATATGCGCTTAGCAGAGGGGAAACGCAACTTACCTGGTAACAGAAGATCTTGCTAAGCGTCTGATGGATACGTTCCTCCGATAGATAGGCTTGTTTATGTCGGAAAACTTTCTGAGGCATGCCGTCCGTGACCCCCAAATTGTCTCAAAACCCACGGAGGTAATTCAACAAGATTTAATTTTGAACATTAATACGGATCTTCTTCATTATGTGTACGGTTAAGCGCCACGAGGTCTCCAATTTCGTGAAAAACAGCGCGAACTTGAACACGGACAGATGGAAGACAACAGACGGGCGCTGTCTGTTGTCTTCCTTCTGTCCGTGTTCAAGTTCGCGCTGTTTTTCAGGAATATGTCGTACCAACTCTCCCAAGCATCTGTTTTAACGTCCTCCTATTTCGCTCCGCTGATTTGATGCAGACAATGCCGCTTTTACGTTCAATCAGCCGAAAATATTTTTGTCTATTTTATTAATTTCTCTACTGGCGAGCCCTGTACTAAGAAAGGAACAAATATTAGCTTTTCCGCAAATTTCTTCAATATCTCAAGACGTGCAAAACAGCATTATTTCTAATTTTTTTCTCTTCCAAGTCGACATCACAAGAATCTTTTTCAGCATAGATTCTGCAAAAAGAAGGGCAATGGTTCCACACATAGATCTATAGATGAGACGGCATAGTTTGAACAGCGGTCGAAAACGAATTATCGATATTTAGAATATATATTTAAAAAGAAAATTTTGATTGTTTGCAGTGCACTACGGTTTCCATCATAAATATTATCAGCCCTAAGAGCACCCTGGACACCTTGCGAATGTTTATTGGCGTCCTCCTATTCAAGATTTCCTCCACACGTAAGTGAAATTTTTTAGCATGTCGGATGTAAAACAGCAAAAGTTTTTTTTTCAGCTAAGGGAGTGGTGGAATATATATGGCTCTATATAAACATGAATGAATGTTTACCGTGTGAAAGGCCCTCAACAGAATCCAGTAAATAATAAAGAAGCCGACGCAGCTAGAACTGTGCTTTCAAGCCAAATCGACGGTTAGAAATGCAGCGAGGATAGCACTGATCATCTCGCCAACACGTTGTGAATATGTGCGAGCATATTCACAAATAAAGCGTCTGTTAGAAAAGGGGACCTCGCAAACAATATTTTGGGGGCAAAACAATGGACCGAGTTTCCTAGAATGCATAGGCTGGCGTTAAAGCAGCCAAAGTGTTTAAATTTTACTGTCGGCAAGCAGGTCGGGGTGAGTTTGAGAAATGGAGGACTGCAGGTGAATTAAACACGGCAGTCAATATGTTATGCGCGCCAAAATCAAATATGAAGTAAATAGTTGCGACACCAAAAAGCAGAAGCAAATTTTAGCCGAGAAGAAGATGGTAATAAGGCTGTTTTTATTTTTAATGCGCGAAGACACCTTCTTCAGAGTGCTAAATGATCCGCTTATATTTACTTGACTGCAGCCGATATTTCACCGTTGCCGTTTTCGAGGTTCAGGTAGTTATCTCCGCATTTGATTTCCTTCGAGTGGCGCTGAAAAAACCGCTGGCGTTTGCCGCTGCCTGCTTCTGAAGACCGAAATAGCACTTATATTTACCGAATGTCGTATTACCTTAAGGTTGGCTGCTAAATTAACGCAAAGGAAAAGTAGACCGCGGGCTTCAGCAATAATGCACAAAATTCAGAGTTGTTCGTCGTGCTTTCATTTTGAAAGTCCAGACTGCAACTTTCACTACAGCGTGGGCGCACTCGTATATATCTTTGTCTTCTCATAACTTCCACTACATTTTACGCTTCGGATATTTGATAAATAATAAGCATATTTACTGTGATTCACCAGGGCAATTCATGGCCGGGCAATGTGTTTAAATACATCAAAAGGAAAGTACTTTTCGTTCTGCGTTTGACTGACTAAAACCTGCCAGCCTTCTTTTCTGCTATTAACTTCACTCAAAATAAACAACTTTAACGAGCTCCCTTAATGATTCGGTACTAATGTAGCGAAACTTTAGGCGTCTCTCCACTGGATTTGGAAGCAATGCAGTACAAGTTTCAGATAGGCCAACTGTATTCCCGCCCCCCCCCCCCCACGTTCGCTTGTACTTGAACACTTGGATATGCCTGCCATCTTCAAATTTTCACGGATGGCTCTGCGGACAAGGTCAAAGAAACTAGCGCAGCAGCTTTTTACATTCCTTCTTTGGACTGTAAGTGGTCGGTACGCTGTACTGCTGTCGTATCCTCCAAAATGGCTTAAAGTGTTGCTGTTGAGGCGGCTTTACAGAAGTTAGGGTCTTGTCCGGCTCAACCTGTTGTCATCATAACTGATTCAAAATCTGTCCTTCAGAGGTTTGAGCGCGGATTCCCCACTGACGCCTTGTCTCTAAGCTCTCTGCGCTTGCTGCAGAATCTGCACAGCAGAAGCTTTGCTCTACATTTCCAATGGGTGCCCTCTCACATAGGAGTCAACGGTAATGAGGTGGCAGACAGTATCGCCCATAAAGCTCTCTCAAGGATTACGTCAAAAAAGTACCTAAAGAGAGAAAACGCCTCTGCAGGAAAACGGTGTTCGATCACTTCAGTGCCCTGTGGAGTGCGCCCCACAAGCCATGTGTGACCAAGGGACTGAGAAGATCTCAGGCGACCCTTCTACATCGAATTCGCTCGGCCTCTGCTCGCACTCCTGCATGGATGCATAAGACCGGCATAGCATCGTCTCCGCTCTGCTCTTTATGTGGTGTATGCGGGGATATCGAACATTATATTATGTACTGCCCAGAGTACAACGCGGAAAGCATGTGATGCTCGCTTCCTTCAAGAAGACAGGAACCCGTCACAGCCCAGTGCAGGACATTGTCTACCCGAGTGGAAACCAGACATGCAGAAGAGAGGCTGCATGTCTTCTTTTAACATTTCTGCAGGACACGTATCTTGTTGCTAAATGGTGACAGGAGGAACGAACTATGGCCTACTGTGATGGAATGTGTGCGTAGATGGTGTGTTCTGGAGTGGGCTACGTTATACTGTGAGTGAATGTGTGTATGGATTGTGCCACTACAATGGCCTATGTTCTACTGTGACTGAATATGTGCATAGACGGTGACTTCTGGAGTGGACTGTGATGTGGACTATGTGGATTGATTGTGTGCATAGATGGTGACTACGGGAGAGAATGTGTGCTATTATAAGAAACTGTGCGCATAGCGGTGTTGATGCGAGAGGCTTCAGGACATTGTTAATATAGAAGGGACGATACGGTGGAGCAATTGCCGGCCGATAAAGCAAGGCTAACCCCACCTGTAGCATTCAAAACCTCAACCCCCCCCCCCCCCCCCCGCAGAATTGCGTATTAAGCGACTTGAGTAAAGGTCAAAAGCCGCAGTTAGGTGAAGTTTCTGGACTGAAAAAATTAATTACGGGCCGCGGATGAACAAAAATTCAGGCCGCTCCGAGGCTGAGTAGAAACTCAAAAAGGTACAGCGTCTGCTTAATATTTTTCTGTCGGTTGTAACAGCAGTTTATTTGGAAGCATTAAAAGTTATGAAAACTTGAATCTAACCAGCAAAAAACAGCATACTACTTTTTGTGATCCTTGTAACTGAAAAAATTGCTCTTCTGGGCCGCAAAGAGAGGGCGATTGCTCGTGTTTTAAATTTTGATATACATCTCAAAGGGCATCGTCTTATTAATCAAAATATCAGAAAATGTGCTGCATTGAAGAGAGCGTGGATAGCGATGGATTACGAAAAGATGAGAATTTGCGTTCAACAGCCAAAAACTTGAGAACAAAACATTTTTTGGCATACCACCAGGGTACGTCTGGAGAATCATTGATATCGTTTTCTTCAAATATAATCTATTTTTTTTAAATTCTCCTATCCTCTTTGCATTGGCATTGTGGGTGCTTCAAAATATTCAACAAGTTGGCGTCTCACGAGCACTTCTTAGCTACAGAGGTTACTTTAGACAGTATCTGAGCAGGTGGTGATATTGCGCTTGGGCCCCCAATCTGGAGTTGTAGTTCTATTGTGATCTTTGAGAAATCTGCAAAATTTTTCTTTGTAACTGCGTGGCAGCACTCTAGTTCTCGTTGATACCCAATACTGCTTAGCAGCCCGTGCCATCTAGTTATAATTAAAATGATAAACCGTCCCACCCTTGCAAGGTGTCGTAATAGACTATGAGTTTTAGCCATGACCAACCATTGCCACAGTATTTTCTTTACAAGACAGGACATCAGAACAAAGGAGTGAACATCCTAAAGAAGGAGCGTAACAAAGGCGCTGAAAAGATTTAGTTATTTGAACGATATGCACATTTTATTCGACCCTCTGGACTGATCTTGGCAGCTCTCGGCTTTTATGACCCGTATGTAACCGGAGAACACGTAAAGTGTCCGCATTAAGTGCTGTGTCACGGTCGGACACAGAGCAGGAGAGGCAACTAACTGCGACCTAATTGTGATATATACCAACGGGAAGTCTGTTCTCATCATTTCAGTTGGCAAAACCTGGACATTCTCCTAAAGTCATCTCGTGAAACCAAACCACCATAAGAGACACCGTATGCCTAGGAGCGATCAACCTTAGCCTTCATAGCAGCCAACGAAGCGTGAGCAAACCTACGCACCTCTCCCACACGCAGTTCAATTGCTCTTTTTATCGCTGACAACATGATTTATCGCAACTATAAATTGATATTTGCATGTTCTAATACCTACGAGGGCTAGAAATTTTGATTTCAAATGCACCGCATAATGCAATCTTCATACGTTCCAAACTTACTCTGGAGCTTGTTTTGGAGGAGAGCAGGGATGACTATGTAGCACGGAATGAACGAACGAATGAATGAATGAATGAATGAATGAATGAATGAATGAATGAATGAATGAATGAATGAATGAATGAATGAATGCTTTATTACAGGGGAGACATGGCTCTCAGCCGCTGCTGGGGAATTAGGGAAGGGGTTGTGGGTGCAGGAGCAAGTTCTAGTAGGTCGTTTCCATAGCCTTATGAGCTGCGCGTCGTAAGTCAGTTGACCTCTCCTACACTACTCGAAGCAGGTCGCTCTCACAGCCGTATGCCGTAATGACATTTTGTGCAGCGCTGCTCGTTCGTATCTGCTATTCTATGGTGGACATGTCGTAATGCGGTATCGCTAATTTTTGTTTCTCCCTCGCGAGAAAGATGGGCAAGTCCATATAAGATGTAGATCTGCTCAACACTGTTCTTGGCAGTGGGTGCATCTGTTCTCTTATGCATGCGTTTCGCGTCTGGCAAGATACCTCTTGAGAATTACTTGCGGGGTGCACGCTGGGTTTGCAGTGACGTTGCTTACGAAGATCTCATGTGACCGAGTAAGCTCTATCTCGTGTTCAATCGAATAGCCTGCTGTCTGCTTTTATTTTGGTGCGAACGTAGTGAATCATTCTTCTTTCGGGAGAGTGTTCACTCAATAGTTTTCGGTGGGGATTTTGATCTATCGGGTTGGACAGGAAGTTCAGGTGTGGGGCGTTGTACGTGCGATCAGGCTCAGCCGCTTGCACGGCAGCGGCGTTTTCCCCGTTAGTGCCAGTGTGACCTTATGTTCATGTTATTTGGCCATTTGTTCTCACGTCTCGCATCCCCAACGATCTCTTCCTTATGCCACTGGCCATCGCGTCCTCTGTCGCTAGTGCTGTCAGCAAGGCTATCGCAGCGTGTGAGATAATATTGGATAGGCACCTGGCAGTCGTAATGTGGTTGACAGCTCCCCATATGGCAAGCAATTCCGCATGTAGGATTGACCCTCCGGGTAGGTGGCGTCTGTGTCTTCCATTGAGTTGGGTAGTGGCGCACAGAAGCGGGCCACAGCAACCATTTCGCTTCTAATTGCAGCGTCCATGTAGATACCCACTGTGTTCGGCTGTCTCATCAGTTTTTTTCTGTTTTAAAAGCTTGCCTTGCTAGTGCGTGTGGTCGTATAAGAGATATAATAAGAATCTAAAAATTATATATCCTCCCTACGTTGATCAGATTCGTTCAGATATGGGCTAGCTGTTTAAGGAGCGATAGCGGTTAAAACTCAGGTCCTCTATTTCTTGTAGTCGTCGCCAGTGTCATGCCTTGAGCATGCCCATCTCTCCTCCTAACCTCTCCCGTACTACAAAGAGGAAGGAAGCGACTAGCAGTGGGGGAAGAAAGAAATAGAAAGAAAGGGAAGGGAGGGGAAAGTAGCAGGAGGGAAAAGCGTATATGTGAGAAGGTACGAAACTCCACGCAATGATGGGGGTATTCGACTTTGACGCGTGTGACCAGCGCATAAGAAGCCCATATACGCTGCGGCTAGCAGCCCGTATACGCAGCCAAAGCGCAGAATCCTGCTCGTATATTGGCCAGAGTTAGGATTCATGCTAGAAGCGTGCTAAGGACGAGACACAAAAAGAAAGTATGGCGGGACGAAGCGCTGCCTCGTCCCGCGATAGTTTTTTCTTTTGTGTCTCGTCCTTAGTGCGCTGCTAGCATGGACCTTTCCGCCCCCAAAACCATGAGTTTCGAAGACTTTCAGACGGCTATTACGGCCCAACCGTTTGCTGTAGAGGGTTCTGGATGAGGTCAAACGATTCGTTGTGTTGCGATGCACAAGGTTGTAAAATTTATTAACTTATATATGAGGGAAGATACCGGATATAGCGAGGGTGGCTGTAAATCACAATAGTAGTGCAAAATCATGAGGTAGATGGCGCTGTCTGTGCCTTTGAAGAGATGTTTTCGTAAAGGAAGCATCCACGGATATATAGATTTGGTCTTCCCCACGTTTGCTGAGCACACCGATGTCAACACTTGAAGGCCCTGTAGCTGACGGTCTCAAGTCGAACACTGAGGCTGTGTTCGCGGAGAATTTTTTTAAGGCAGTGACCATGCATTTCTGGTACCATCGCGCCCTTATTAACGCCAGTTCATAACATAACCGCAAATGTCTTACCGCCGTACAAAGCATAATATTTCTGGTAATAATTTCTCGAGCTAATTAACATTAACCGTTCGTCTTAGTCTTCTGGTAAGCGGTTGAATTTTTACGTGCCTATTATGTTGTTTCGCATGGCGTTCATGTATAATTTTCGCGTTTGCTCATTTTTCCTTCTGGCGTCACGGGTTTGCAACGGAATACATTTGCTAATAGAAGAAAGCAAAAATAACATCTGTTGCATTAAACTGGAAATGAAGTGAATGTTGCCTTTTTTCATAGCCTAAGTAATGAGAGAAAAAAGTGAACGAAATAGCACTTCTTCCGGGCAATCTATATAAAGCAGAAGCTTTTGACCGTGGGTTAACTAAGCGTGTACAACGAAATGACTATCCTTATACTACTAAGAGTTACCTCACTTATGGCTGCTACTCTGTATGTAGGTGCTAGAAAGGACTGGTTTCTAGTGCAGCTAAGTTGCCTCGAAACAGGTCCCTGTGAGTCAGGTGTCAGCAGTGATGCGCCTGTATACCACCGGCTAACTGTGAGAAACACCATCCCTGCACAGGATCATCTACATCTAAGGAGACCGCACGATCACGTGCCAAAATAATCACAGCTGTGCACGATCAACAGGAGAACGTTGTCCGCACAACTGCGCACAACCAGGAAGCCGGAAGACATGGCAGCTTGCGCAGTTGTCTTGGCTTGATCCTTAGTTCGCTAGTCTCTAACGTATGCCTCATCACTGCGACCGCTTGAAGACGTGGATCCTCAACATTGTAAATACCGTTCCGCGGCTAAAGGTTCTTCAAAATAATAACGCGTCTTTAGCGACTGGCCCTTTCAAAACGATTATACAATGTCCTATGAACCTCGGGATATGCATTCCTGAATTAAGCCCTGTCTCCCTTTGTTTTGTTCTTCTACTCATATTCCCTTCCACAGAGTGTGTTAGGATCTTGGAAGCATAGGAATTGGCTCCTTGTGTTTATGGTTGTATTTTTTTGGCGATAGGCACCTGCTTTGCATGAATTTGTTCGCGAAAACAAAGATGCATTGTTTTATCCTGCGCTGCTGAAAATAAGCTGGCCTCCTTCGCAATTTCTTCCTTTTAAGCTCTGTTCAGGTTTCGTTGAGGTTCAAAGCCTTCCATAACTGCAATCACAAGTTGTACTTTTTCAAAGATGTGCCAAAGCTTCTACAAGGTCTCTCTGCCCCTCACTAAACAATATGTCTACTGCTGTCCTACTCTAGTTATTGCCTTGGTAATTTCCATAGAAACTGCACTTTCTCTACAGAGACGGTATCTGTTATAGTTTTATATAATAACCTGCTTTCATTACGGCTGCAACCACGCATTTCACTCGACGGCTCCATTTGAAGCGCATCAATAGCAATGCACACTTTATGATCTTCTCCAGTGGGACAAATGCTCTTGCGTAATCGCAATGTTCAGCGGAAGTTTTCAAGGAAGTCGGAAGGCGAAATGGGCTATTTCGTAAATTCTGATACTCAAGGTAAACAAGCTCGAAAAACGTGCACGCCAAGGAACCCTCCAATACGGCACCTCTTTCTCCCTTTCTTCTTTCACTCTCTTATTTTATCCCTCCCCTTACGGCGCAGTTCAGGTGTCCAACGATATATGAAACAGATACTGCGCCATTTCCTTTCCCCAAAAACCAACCAACCAAGAGAAATCTAACGCAGCGCTGTCTGCTATCGCTGTGTTCGTCTTCTCCTGGTTTCCGTGCTGGTTTAACTTGAGTATATTCCTAATGATGTTGTGGAGGTCGCCCAGGAAGGCAAGCGCGGCCACATTTATTGAGGGCTGCCGGAGAAGAGATGCTGTGGAGCGGCGGTGGCAGCGTCCGGCCTTGGCGAAAACCGTGATACCGAAGATGCCGAAAACCGAATATGCCTTAAACAGCGATACGCATAATGCTGCAGAGCGTTCCTAGTCGTCAGGAGGCGGTGGCGGCAATGTCAGTGTAGGGCGGTGTAGAGAGGACTGGGCGGACCTGGATGCGGACTGACGCGAAGGAGTGCAAGGAGGCACACAGGTCGAGGAACCGGTCGAAGAGATGGGGCACTCGGCGAGTGGTGCCACATCTCGTTGTAGCGCTTCCATTGCCTCCATTGCCTCACAAGGTGGCGCATGATTGGGAGTGAGGTGGTGGAGTGGAGCGCCGCAAAAACGAAAAAAAGCTTTTTTCAGTCCATCGAACAGGTGGTCGTTGGGCGGCTGAAGGTCAAGCTGGTCAAAGATGTTGGCGGGCAACTGCCACTTCACGAGGAGGCACCTCGAAACCTGTGACGACACGCCTTTGACGTATAGCTGGGCCTCCACTTGCGCGAACCATGCAATGGAACTCTGTGGGCGTAATTGCCACAGCTGTACTCGGGACGGCTCCTGGGGCGGGATTGGGCGCGACTCATCTTGCGGGAAGTCTATGGCGAGGCAGGAACTCGAAGGTGCAGCTGCGGTGCTCCGGTTGTAAGGGCGTTCGGGCTGTCCTAGGTCACCACAATGTGGAGGTCGCCTACGAAGGTGACCGCAGCCACATTTATTGAGGGCTCCAGGAGAGGAGATAGCTGTGCAGCGGCGGCGGAGCGTCCGGCCTTGGCGAAGGTTGTTGTTGTTGTTGTTGGCGAAGGTCCCGAGCGTTCTCCCCGAGCGCGTGTTGGGGATTCATTGTCCTTTTTGGCGTTTCACCACTGCCAGCCGCGCGTGAGCTTCAATGTAAAGACAACATTCATTAGAAGACAGGAAAAAAGAAACTTAATGGCATTCGAATCAAGTTCGCTATATGCATCTTATTAAGCCTTTCGTTTTCTTTGTTTTAGTTTTGCTTGTATTACTACAGCCCAGCTACAGTTTCTTGTTTTCAGACAAATGTAACCTACTCCTGGTATGAGTTGCCGGAAAAAAATTCGTTTTAGGTTGGGAAGAAGGTAAAGCAATATACGAAAAAGCATTCAAAACTTCTAAGGCGGCAGGGTAAAATAGGTTTCAGTAAATTGCAGTGTGGTGACGTTCTCTAACAAATTTACCCAAAAGCCGCCACGGTGACTCAGTAGTTATGGCGCTTGGCTGCTGACCCAAAAGACGCGAGCTCGATCCCGGCCACGGCGGTAGAGTTTCGATGGGGGCGAACTTCTAGAGGCTTGTGTACTGTACCATATCGGTGTACATTAAAAACCCGAGGTGGTAGAAATTTCCGGAGCCCTTCACTGTGGCGTCCCTCATAGCCTGAGTCTCTTTAGGACGTTAAACCCGCATGAACGATTAAGGAAACGATAAATTTACCCAAAATTTAACAGAAGGTAATGTGATTATAATAAACTAAGATTTCATAAACAGGAAAAGCGGCAATGTGGTTTTTTCTTCTATTAAACCACGACGCTGCATGCAAAATAATTCATTGCCCTTTCTGTATATTCGCTTATATTTCGGAATTTCTTTTAATCCTGTGTGGTGCGGTGCAATAGAGTGGATTATATACTTCTACTGACAAAAAATCACATTGCTTCCCTGCAGTGCTGTAAACTAAGAGCAGATTTCTGTTCATTTGCACATTGTAATTTTAGTGTTTCTTTCTGTGCGTCAGTGACACGCTGATGCTCTGCGAGAATTGAACAGAGTTCGGCGTAAGTACCAAAACATTCACCGTTGGCATATTTTGACGACATGAACAGTTGGATCTTTTAGAAATCGTTCCTCGAATATTAATCCGACCAGAAATTTCTGAACGGCAAGCAGGTCACACATACGATGCTCTTAGAGTGCTTCTTTATACGATTTATTGAATGTATCAGAACATTAGTAATATTTGCCGATTTCCCAGCTGCGCGGCCTAGATTTAACTCACGCGTTAATCTATCACTGCATAAAGTGTCTATAAATGTCTTTAGAAACTCTATTGGCAATATTTTGCTTAAGTAATGCTTTCCATTAGGTCGTGTATTATTACTCGATTAGCGAGCTGACTCACTTTGGTCGAACAAATACACAATGTGCAGACGAGGGGAGCGCAATTTTTACAGGCTGCAGTTCACGGTCCCGAATTAAGAACATTATATATTTATCTTGGTGCATATAGCAAGAACACGCGCCTAGTTCGATCTGCAAATGTTCTGTTGCGAAAAATTCTCATAGGTCTATTTTTGTAAAATACGGCGATAGCTTGTGGAGCGTGTATGTGACGTTGTTCGGGGCCAACATTCCTTCCCAGAGACAGGTTTTCATCAGGATCATAAGTGATCCGAGAATTTTAATGTGTATTAGATACTTAAAGCAAAATATCTTAATGGCGTTTCGCGGTGAACACTTCTAATTCATGGTTTTTCTAAATTCTAGAGCTCTGTTGTGGGATTCGTGGTGTCATTTATATGTGGTGAGTACGAATGCAAATACGCCTTATTTTTAGCGATAAAAATAGTTATTTAGTGCGGCGCATGATCTCATTGTCATCGTTGTCTTTGCAAAATGATTATGGGCAATACAATTAAAATTTTACGGCGAATCAAGAGCGAATTCATAAGTCCACTTCTTGAACCCATGGTGCCAGCTTGATGCCACTCTTCGCAATCACAGCTGGGAACAAAATCTTCGGTGTCTTGACTTGCCACCGCAGGCATTAGGCTCACATTAACGTTTTTTTTTCTTACAGATCAGCAGGATAAAAAAATTCATGAGAACTTCCAGGCCTAAAACAAATGCCAATACTCCTTTAAAACATGCCGAACTTTGCGCGAGAAATTAATATTCCTTCTAGAAATGAAAATGCCGGAAAAATTGCCCTTGGAATTGTTCTTCCTTTCTTTTGTATACTCTCTTTCTATCCCGATCAAAAATTTGGCACAGAGTTCAATACCTGAAGCCCTGAAACGCTGAATGCGTGAGAGTATATCAACCGTGCCTGAGGTCAATTTTCTCTGTATAACAACTCGGTATCGCTTCAATTTGTGTGACTTAATTTCCAGTGTTCGCTGAAAGACTGAGTGGCCACTGTTCCCTTGGATGATATCAAAGACTTCTTCTGCAACATTCTGAGAGCCGTGGCGTTGGGCGATGTGTTTAGCGTAAGCGAAGTCACTTAAATACAAAGTAATTTGCAGCGTTGTCATGCAGTGATGCCTTGTATTGATGAGGAAAACTGTGGAAAAGCACTTAAAATTCGGGGCAGCAATTAGTCTAAAACAGAGCACACGAAAGCCCATAACGTGGTAGCGCAGTTTCAAAGAGCTCTGGCCCAAGATCTGTCACTCTTATCTGAAATTCCAAAGCTGAGATATCCTTGTCGTTACTAGAGCGTAAACATCATTCAGTCATGATGCAATTCGCTAGGAACGCATAAAGAGGCACCCTTGTTGTTTCGTTTAAAATTCCCTCACCATTCATAGCGGCGAAACCGACCACAGCGAGGAGCTTTAGGAGGCTTAGTCCATCATCCTTAGCGGCATCCGACAACCGCAGGGTATTGCGAGCTGCGCATGATAGTCTCAAGCATGGCAAGGCTCAGAATCCGCTTTTATGGTTTAGCATTTTCCCCCGACCGGTCACTATGATGACTGCTTTCCCTCTATATTTTCACGAAAAGCAACGCACCTGAAGGCAATAATTGTCTCGCAGGTATATACTGCAGGATGAAGCACCTGGCTCTCGCCATTAAAAACCACTTGGATATGGGCGATTGTGTGCAAGCCACCTTCTAAAGGATGGGACCGGACGCACTTCATTGAAAAGCCTATATATGAGCAGTTTTTGTTTTTTATAAGGGCTTTTCATAGCAGTGTGCCGCTATAGTTACCTCAGAGCGCCAAATATCTAGCACTACTTCTTCCTCTGGCTACTTAAGCATTGCTGCTTTGTTTCCTGTTCGCTCTTGCTACCAACTAGAGACTGCCACTGGCGACTAGACTTCCAGAGATACACTGATAATATAGTTATTATTGTTGATGGTAACAAACTTGCTTCGGGCAGAGACTAGATGGAGCGAGGCGATTCCATGCGATCAAAAAATGGATTCGCGTTTTATCGAACGCTGGTAAACTTCACGTATACAAAATGCGTCAAAGTGCGCAGGAAAATAGTCTTGGGAGACGCAGTCAAGGACGGAGTGTATAAACGGTATCATCTGTCATTTCAGCCATGTTGTTTCGGCATAGGAAGCGATATTGTCTTTAAAACAGTGGCAAGAACATACATACTTCCTGCTAAAATGCTCACCTATGTGGGAACTATTCGGCTGTGGTTACAGTAAATTATTTGCAGGAAAGTAACCTGTTCCTTACTGTGTAATTTGCACTGACCGATATGAGCAGTGAGAAATTTGTTTCTAACGTGTTTTCGTGGGCTTAGTGCACATAAGCATCTAGGCTAATATGCTCCAAGCCCATAGATGCGTATGGAATAAGCAACGCGAGTAAGAATCAAGGTAATTGGCCGATTCATATCACGAACGTTCATAGATTGGACGATATATTACCAGAATATATGTTTTATCAGCTACCGCTCTGTAGTAAATTATTTTCCAAACAAGATTTGAATCAAAGAAGGGCACGCCACTCAAAACATTAGTGGGGGAACAGATTTCAAGTTTTTTGATGACTACTTTCAAAGAAATTACATAGGGAGTCTTAAAACTGAACACTTTCGCAAGGTTCTGAACAAGCGGTGGCTACAAATTTAATTAAAATTCGAAATAATATCATTGCCATGTCCACGGATGCGTACTTAATATGCCATTTTGTAAATATGAAGCTTTCAATTGTTAGACACTGAAGTCAATGTCAATTGAAGCCGACTTTGGAATACAGTCCACTGTACACCAACCTTTAGAATGTAAACAATTTTTGACAAGCAAGGTTGGGGGTTCTGTTAGAGTGAATAAATAATCAAATCAGCATAATCTGTTGGACATTTCCTGTTATTTACTTTTGAGGCCGATAAATACAGCGATTCGTATGCCAAGGCAACCCAGAACCCCTCCCCCTCATCCCCTTCACTGAACACCAAACTCTAATAAAGCAAAGGCAAAGTGTTGGTTGTCATTCTTCGAGCGGATCACTTGAAGTTTGAAACAAAACTGATGATAATTGCACATTAACCTAGAACCCAAATCTCTGTTACTCATAATCGCATCACGGTTTCTCTAAGTAGTCTCAATCCTTGTTTACTCGAGGATGGTTGTGTTGATTGTTATTCTCCGAGAATATCACCAGAAATTTGGAATTAAACTAACGGCAATTGCACCATATCCTATAACCTAAACCTCTTTGTTACTCACATTTTCATAATTTCTTTAAGTACTTCCAATCCTTCTCTAGTCCAGGATTGTACATAACTTTAGTAGACAGGCAAAATTACTTTAGGTGTTTTTTTTTCATTAGCGCGGTCACTTCTATAAAAGAGTTGACTTAACGCTCGCCCTTTTGGATCTTGATAGCTTCATTTTCCACTACCACTTACAACAGAAGGCACACTGTTTTCAGCCTGGGGTGTCCTTCGACGAAGAGTGCTATGGCTTTCGGTTTTGGTAGGCATGGAGGCGCAATGACTTCTTCCAAGCATTTAACTCTAGAGAAACCGAGCAGCAGCAGGCAGACGTACCCATTGGAAACCGGTGTGATTATTGTACCATTGGTAATCTGATCCGCTACAGCATCCTCCCCCTCCCCCCGGCCTTACACTGGATTGGAAGCAGTGCTCAAGCTACGACATTAGCGCCGTGATATGTCCTTTAAATGCAACTATAACTTTACTATATTATGAGCATCACCGTTACCATAACTTTGGATGACGAACATGAAGAAAAGGGTAGCATTGTTTTTATTAAGACATTCACACTACATGATTATGAGCATAAGTTTCCTTGGCAGAACTCAAGAGTAGTTCATCTTGATTGATTGAATCAAGACGAACCAGTACCAACATGCCCAACTTCTCGCTCTGCTTCAAGGGTAGGTGCCTCTTTAGGTTCCGCCGATAAATTTATTGGCAGTCCAGAATATTTGTGGAGACTGCGTATGAACAACATGCTCGTGCAGTTTGGGGTAGAGAGAAAATTTTTTGTGGGGGTTTGACGTCCCAAATGGACTTAGAAAAACATTAACTGCGGCCTAACTACTGCTGAACCTTGCTAGCGAGCGAAAGCTGAGGTGTATCGGGCCACTGGATGAGGCTTGGCGTCTATAACGTTGAGTGCCTTCCGGACACTGGATAGGCACTGCGCCCACCTTGCCACCCTGGAAGATGGCAGTTAAATTAATGGTTGTTCCCGAGAGGTTGCTCACCACATGAACGCTATGGCATATTGCTGCAGTGCTACGTTTCTGCCGCAACGAAGTCAGCGCTAACGCATGCAGCCCACATCTCTCTCCCACCACTGCCACACATATAAAAGCGCGATTGAGGCGTCCACTGCCCCATGGAGCCAGTTATGCGCCCTTCCTTTCCTCAAAATCATCGGAGATTAGAACGTTGTCAACGCCGATGCCAACGAGCACAACGAACGCCGACGGTCTATAGCTTCAGTGCCGCGCTTCTGCTACAACATTGTGAATGCCGACGCATGCACCGCACATCTGTCACTACCGCCACGTAGCTTAAACGCGAATGAAGTGCCCACTATCCCATGGGGCCAGTTATGCGCCTTTCCTTTGCATTTGAAGCTCCCTCTTTTCGGTTTCCGCGTACCTTATGGAGGCAAAACGCAAAGGCGACCGTGTGCTGTGCGATATCAGTGCATGTTAAAGATTCCCAGGTGGGCGAAAGTATCCCGGAGACCTCCACTACGGCACCTCTTTCTTCCTTTTTTTCTTAGACTCCCTCTTTTAGACCTTCCCTTATGGCGTGGTCCAGATGTCCGCCGAGATGTGAGACAGATACTGCGTTGCTTCCTTTCCCCAAAAATTAAGTTTTATTTTCAGTTTTCTGGATTGGCTGAAGGTCGCTGAAGATCAAAGCGACGGTGCCGGCGGAACCAGCGTTAATAGAGATGGGCATTCGCACGACGGCGAACCTTCATTGGGGCGTCCTCACCCTCACCTCATGAGGATTTACCTCGGTGAGATGAGGGTGAGGGAGGATGGGTGGATGAAAATACGAGAGGACGAGTGTGAGGAAGGAAAGACATGGTAAGGCGAGGGCGAGGGAGGGAAGACATAATCAGGTGAGGGTGGGGCAGGGAAGACGTGATGCGGTGAGGGTGAGGGAGGGCAGAATTCACTATTTGAGTTCGTGGGCGGTGGTCCAAACCATACTCCGGGCTAACGCTTTTGGCTGTGCCGCCCGTTATGAATTCTCATTTTAAAGCGCTACTTAATTCTTAGGGTGAATATCTCGGGGAAGACATAGTTTCTGCACTCTGGAGGTGCGCGAGGTGAACACGGACCGCGGGTGCTGCACACCTTCTCCGTCGTCGTGATGTACTACACCGCCGAAAAAAAGCGCTCTTCTAAATCAAAAACATTTTTTTTAATTGTGTCAAGTATCCGGTTAAGCACCCTGTATAGTGCGATAACAAGGGGCCGCTGACGGGGCCGTGTGGGTAACTGCTAGTCCAACGTGAGCCATGGTACCACAGTCAACATTTTCATTATCAGCCCGAATCTGTCGGATGATCAGAGTGTAGAGTGGAACACATACAATTTATACCTAATAAGGCTTTTGAATTTCCAAGTTGTAAATCTTCTTTCTCGGAACGAAGTAAATTTTAGCTCAGTGAGGTTTCACGGCAGTTGCTCCTGCGCAAAAAATGCTTTTGCGAAATTCCACTTCAAATCAAAGCCAGTTGGCGGCGTTGGTGTTGATGTTTTTTTTCCACGCTGAGAGTAGTTTAGTACAGCCATGTCTTCTTTCTATATTCTATTTTCTCTGGCAATGCAACATAGGAAAGCGGTGCCGCTGGGCAGTGGTGGTGGTGGTAGAAACTTTAGTTGCCAAAGATGTAAATTGAGGGGACGAAGCCCCCTACATGGCAATTGGATGCTCCCTCACTTTGAGGAGGCACCCCTACAAAGCGAAAGATAGCCTTTGGAGCGCAATCCTTCTCAGAGCGCTGGAGATGAGCCGGCGCTGGTCTTGAGGAAAAGTTTTGGTCATAACAGTCTCCCCGTTTCACTCTGCCGCAGTTGGCAATGGGGGATGCGGGAAAGTGGGGCATGTTAGCAGAGTGTGTAGAAAGTCTCCTGGCTTGCCGCAAAGTTTGCATGACGAAAGGAATTGGTCTGGACATCGGGGATGTAGTAGTATGGGGTATGGAGCAGTCCGAGTTTGTAGTCGTCTCCAGTGTGCGGCCTGCGCTATGGTGAGCGAAGGGGCTGCGCGTGCGTACATCCTTCGTTGTTCCCGGTAGTAGGAGAGAATATCACGGAAGCAGAGCAGGCGCTCCTCGGCCCATTGAAGGGGTTCGATTCCCGCTCGGAATGTGAGACCTCACGCTAAGGAATGAGCCTCCTCGTTGCCAGGGAGGCTGGCATGTGTGGCGCCCAGATGAGGCATAGTATGCATAGAATGGCAGATTTATAGTCAAAGAAAATTTTTGTGGCAGATGTAGAAATGAGAGCAAGCGCGATATCTGCCTCTTCTGCCTGTGTGGTAGAATTGGTGATGATTGAGCTGGAGGTCAGAAGCTTTGCTTGATTGTCGGCTACCGCCAGAGCCACACGGGAGCCTGACATGTACTCAGCGGCGTTCACGTAGAGCACCTCATGGTCATCGCCATACTATTTGTGGAGGGCCCGAGCCCTTGCTACTCTGTGGTCCTTGTCCCGCTGAGGATCCATGTTCTCGGGGACGTGGAGGTACGTTGAGGTTAGAGCGGAGGATAAGAGAAAGGGGGACCTCCTAGGTAAGGTGTGTAGTTGGGTTGACGTTTAATTGGGATAATAAAGTGCGCCGAGCCTCTGAGTTTGATAGAAGGGATATTTGCGCCGTAAAGGCAGCTTCTGCGAGTTCCTCAAAGGTGTTGTGGACACCGAGTTTGAAGAGTCGGTCGTTTGATGTGCTAGGGGGAAGAAGTAGAGCCGTTTTCGCGCAACTGCGCAGGAGCGCATTTACCCGGTCTCTCTCCTTCTGTTTGAGGGGTAGGTATGCAAGGGCATATGTGTTGCGGCTTATGACGTAACGCTGAGTGAGGCGAGTCGTGCGTCGCTCGTGGAGGCCAACCTGGCGGGTTGCTATGCGGCGAATCAGTCGGGCGGTCTGTTGACCGTGTGTTTGGAGTGTCTTTATGACTTCTCCGGGCCCGCCATGGACGTAAAGAACATGCCCAAGCTCGCTGATTTAGTCTACTAGTGGGATGGGGTGGGTACCTCAGGTGAGGGAGATAGGTGGATTGACTGAATTGTGTTGATTGGACCGGTAGAGAAAGAGCTCGGGTTTTGAAGGGGAGCAGCTCAGGCCACGCTCCCGTACATATGTGTCGATGGTGATTAGGGTCAATTGTTGGTGTTATTTTTTGACATCACTGCCGCGGTTTGCCCAGACAGTAATGTCGTCGGCATAGAGGCTAAAATGGATGTCAGGGATTTGAGCTAGCTGTCGAGGGAGGGGAAAGAGTGCTATGTTGAAGAGAAAAGGGGAGAGGACGGCTCCCTGGGCCGTACCTCGTGCTCTCAGGGTGACAACTGGGTGGCGGTGGTCGCCGAAAGTAAGCGTGGCTGTGCGGTGGCTGAGGAAGTCTCGAATGTAGTTGTACATCCTGGTGCCGAATGCCAGCGTCGTAAAGTGTTGCAGGATACATGAGTGCGCAACGTTATCAAAGGCCGTAGTAAGATCCACCCCTAGAATAACTTTGGTGTCGCAGGTTTCCAAGTCGAGAATGTGATCTTTTAACTGTAGGGAAACGTCCTGTGTGGAAACCCCAGGACGAAATCCAAACATGCTAGTGGGCATGATGCTGTTACCTTCTAGGTATTGCCAAGCCTTGTCTGTAGTACATGCTCCATGAGTTTGCCCACCGCAGTGAAAAGAGGCCAAAGTCGTCTTCATACACAAACCTAGCAAACCTCTCCTCAGCTCTAACCTCAGACCTATCTTCCTCACATCTTCTGTTGGCAAACTCATGGAGCACTGTGGTGGGCAAGGGCGACCACTGTAGCCTTACCATGAAAATAAAGCAGCACCTTAACCACCTTGGTCTAAATCATCGCTCGCTCTGCATTACACGGTACGATGTGCTAAAAAGAAAAGGTTGTACTGCTCTCCAAATAACATCAACATCTCTTGGTTTATTTCTGTCCCTGGTAATACCTGTGACCAGGTAATCGCGCGCCTGATTTTCTGAACCAAATTTCTAGCATACATGGTAGGTAAATGGCACTCGGCGTTTTAGTAAGGCCTAGACAAGGGAAGCAAAAAAAGTCACGGGTGGTTTCGCTTGGGATTGACCATGAATTATCGCGCGCTAGCATTGTTAGTCCTGTTTCTCATGATTTATCTTGACTTGAATTCTATGTTGTTACTTGTCCCGAACATGCTTATTTTAGTTGATGTCATATGATGTAATTTTGCTTCTTATTGCATAGTTTCGGACTTGTACTGCGGTAGAATTGGTCATTCTTTGCATTCACAGATACCTGGGAGTCCAGATTCTGCTTCCGGCGCAGTGGTGCAGCGGTTAAGCTATGCGCTACTGCCCTGCAATGGCAGGTGCTGCCATCGGTGGGGCTTGTGAGACCTAAGTTGTTCCTGAATAATTTTTCGCGGCTAATCATTATTTTAACTGCAACGGTGGGCAGTTTGCTCACAATCCGATAGGCAGCTTGGGATGATGTTACCAGGTCACGCGACCAAGGTGGCCCACGTGCTAGAAGCTGCCTTCGGACAGACAGACAGACAGACAGACAGACAGACAGACAGACAGACAGACAGACAGACAGACAGACAGACAGACAGACAGACAGACAGACAGACAGACAGACAGACAGACAGACAGACAGACAGACAGACAGACAGACAGACAGACAGACAGACAGACAGACAGACAGACAGACAGACAGACAGACAGACAGACAGACAGACAGACAGACAGACAGACAGACAGACAGACAGACAGACAGACAGACAGACAGACAGACAGACAGACAGACAGATATACAGACAGACACTTTTCGGCAGATTGGAAGCGCGTGGCAGTCTTGTTCTTCATTAAATGTCTTTCAAAAAACTTCACTAATTATACATATTGTATTTTGTTGCTGCTACTGGCACTTTGCCAATTCGTATCATTTTCATTGTTTGATTCCCTCCTCTCATCTCCTGTTCCATTAAAGTCCTCCTCCTCCCTTCTCTCACGTTGTTATCTATGGTGCTCCTTTTGTATTGCGTCCATAACAGGATGCAGGTGCATTAATTATGTTTTTCCAAGTGCAGCATAGTCAATTATTTCGTTACTTTTTTCTTCAGATATTTTTTCCCTCTACCGGCGTATTTTTGTTACCGTTAATTCTGCTCTGCGAAGAGGAAGTCGGGGTCCTTCAAGTTATTCATGCAGCTTTTTCCAGGCTTTGCTCGCATTTTGTTGGTGCTAAAACAAAGCTTGAACTTTGCATCACTATAAAAAATGCGATTCCCGCCTTGGCGGCTCAGTGGTTATTGTGCTTGGCTGCTGACCCGAAAGACGCGAGGTTCGATACCGGCCTTGGCGGCCGAATTTCGATGGACGAGAGGCCCGTGTAGTGCGCCTTGTCAGTGCACGTTAAAGAACCTCAGTTGTCCGGAATCATACGGACCCTCTGCTATGGCGTCCCTCAAGGCCTGTGTTGGCTAGAACGTTAAACCGTATACTCCAAAGCCAAATACAATGTTTAAGCGAAGAAAACTGTTTTAGTGTTCAAGTCGATAGCGCACCCAGCTGTCAAGCGACAAAGCAGCTTTTCCGTTCCTGCCGCAGGCACACATTTTTTTATTCTTTCTAGTGTTGCTCTCTTTTAATGAATGGTTATACGCCTTACATCGTTTCACCTTTGACATTTAGCTGTAAGAAGGACTTATGGTTTTGGCAACGCAGTTCGTCCTCAAAAGGCCGCACTTCTGGTCCAAAACAGAGAATCGCTTAAACTGCATCGACTTGGGGAACAAAATGGCGCGGTTACTATGAAAACGCTCCCTGTAGAACATTGATCTTTCAACAGCGCCGTGCAAGGCTTACATCACCTTACGCTGGGCGATGGCGCAATATGTAGTGTCGCTAAAAGTCACAACCACTCGGCATCATCTCAAGCTCACCCTGTATACTAAAAATTGCTGCGCTTCAGCTCTCACGCGCGTTACCTCTGACGTCATACCGGATGTGGTGCAGCTTGCGACTAGCTGCGCGGGAAACCCCACCGGAAAGGCTCCGCAAAAGAGGTCTCTAAACCCTCTAAATTTATCGAAATAAAGCTTATGTTTTTTTTTATAGGAAACAGCCTTCGGTGCATTGTATAGAGATTCCGTTTGAGAAACTTTTGATGCATTTCTTACTTTTTCAAAAAAATAAAATAACAACAGGGCCCTTTACAGGCGAAAATGATAAGTTCTCTTAACAATTATGCCATCCAAGCCAAGCTAGCAGAACAAAACTGTTGTTTCGAAATAGTAAATAAGCCAACGGCTTTAAATAAACAAAAAGAACTCAGGTAATCGAATTTTCGAGCACAAGAAGGAAACGATTATACCCCGCCCCTCTTAGAACATACAAAATCTTGAACGCCATTTTTTACGCGTTCTGATCAACATACCTGGACTGGCTAAATAAAAACGATCCCTGTTTTGCCTACACCATCTAGGAAGAGAAAAGTTTCAGGAGTTTTTAAATATCTTGCTTCCAGCACATATAGTCCTGATTTTCCGTGCATTCTTACTCTCGAAAGGGCTTTATGTCATCTTCAGTTGATTCCAATTCTTTTGTATGACTATCTTCTGCTATACATTTCCTGAAAGCATGAATAACGCGCGGTGTTGCATACTAACCTTGGAAGACCGTGTTAAAAATCGCTCAAAATAAAATAGGAGTAGCCAAAGAACAATATCTACGCCACCCAGCCAACTCTCAAAAAAGAAATTTCTGTGATGTATGATGGGCTAAATGTACACTCTAGTATAGAAATGTTCACACCGTTAAAAACAACGACAGAAAGAGAGTGTAAATTTCTTAATCAATTTTCACCAACAAACACATCATGCTAATCAGTAAGGAAGCAGCAATTTGGAAGTGGTTTTTTTTTCGGGCAAGTTTGTGTAAAAAAAATCGGTTACCACGCAAAAATTTGCAACCGAATAACAGAAATTCTACTCATGAAAGTGCCGCAAATTTCAGAGTAATTCAAGCGCTTATAGAAAACTAGACAAAAAGAGCACAAACGTTTGTTTCAGGGTTTGCTCAACGTTTCCTCAGCATGCCCTGTACGCATGGATTGCAGACGATTCATAGATACTGCACGCTGCTTCATAGCTACTGATCTACTTCATCAGTGCAGTAAAGGACGGCACATCTAAGCCTGGAAGTAGTAACATTCCTAACACCTGGTGAATTTGCATGCTGATCAAAAACCACAGTGCACAGCTTCCCTTAGACAGCATGACGAGATTCCTGACCGACGGCATATCCTTCTTCCAACTGGCGGGTCACCATATTATACAAAATTGAGCGCGACAAGAAGTAAGGCATCATTGGAAATATTTGCGCAACATGCCTGCACTGCGGATGTAAAATCGGTACAGATCTTGTGTTTGGTGATGCTGTCTGTTAAGCAAAACGAAGAGTGCGGACTGTCATAAAGTCAAGAAGTCAAGAAATTTCAGCAAAATGTTGGTCACAAGAGACAATGTTGGATGGACCGACGCTCCCTCTAGTGGTTCTATATCCAGGAACCTGGTCTCGCTATAGACTGTATGGCAGCTCTAAGAGCTACCTGATTTTTTAGCCATGGCGAGTACGTTGCGGATCTTACTCTTTTATTCTCTCCTGTTCTGCCAATGCAGCTTCAATTCCAACGTGTCGGTGCCCTTTGACATTATTTGAAAAGGTCGCTACAATATGAAAAATTTAGCACCGAACACCAACTCCTGTTTATCGGAAACATTTGCTCATTTTCTCTCTGCTGCCGGTATACCCACTTTTTGTGGCCCCTGACATGTTGTAAAAGTGATGGAAATTTTATGATTATTGCTGTGCGTCTACATTACTTTGTTCCAGTTTTTCCCCAAAGGAATTCCTGTATATAAACGTGGCGCTGTGCAGAGATGCCAATTTCACCGCGACATGAAGAAAAAGTAATGGCGAGTGCTGTCAATACTGTTTCGATTGGGCTTTTTTTTCTCAAAAATGAAGACAAGGGGAAGAGTCACTTTGAAAAATTATGTGTGAACACGCCGAAGATACAATCGTACATTAAACCTATTATTTAATCACATGGGCGAAAGTGCAGGAGCGCGTCGTTCCATCTTCGGCCCAGTTGCATACGGTAGGATAGCGGCACTAATGGAATGAAGCTGCTCTTGTTCCCACGATAGCGTCCCGTGAGTTTATTTCTCTGCTTTTATCGTTACAGCGTTCGGGGCACCGTTCAGCGGAAAAGTCGGCTTCGATCCGTCGGCGCCGTGGAAAGATACTCGCGTCACACGACATCAAGCGAAACGTGACGTCGCACGTGTTTCTCTTGAATTAAAGAGATCAAAAACATGACAATTAATACGAATAAAGGTGGCCACAGGTCACCAGTTATCAACCTTTATAATGGAAATGTTTTCCGCTTTAAGAAAACTTCCAAGGATTTTAATCGGAATTCGAAGCTGCCCCGCTCGTGTTACTAGTCAGACACGCTAGTCCCAGGCCATATATATATAATTATAATTGGTTTTTGGTGGAAAGGAAAGGGCGCAGTATCTGTCTCATATGTCGCTGGACACCTGAACCATGCAAGCACGCTTTTACGGCTTGGGTACAATCGGGGTGGGGTGCGGGGAGGGTTAGGTCTATAAGCAAAACGGAAAACGTGTCAGCTCGGGTGAATAATCTGAGGTCTTTCAAGAGAAGCGGTACCTTACGACTGCACACCAATGAATATGTGTGCGGTTTAAGAGGTTCTGATCACGAAAGTTGACTAAGCGAATAGAAGATGAAATGTTGGCGTTCATACCCCTATGCTTAAAGCGGCATAGAGGCGCGCGAATGAGGTGGCGACCGGGAAACGCGTGCGATCTGATGCGTGCCGCTGTACCAACAGAAGACGCGCGACCAGTATAAAGTGCCCTTCATCTTCGTTTGATTATGCGTGCAGAACAGCCTGTGTCTTGGCCACTCCCCCGCAGTGGGTCCGTGCCAGCATTTTTTTTGCGGCCAACCAATCAATCTGCGTCCAAAATAGGTGCCAGTGCCAGCAAAGAGATATGTAAATGGCACATGAGGTCTCTGAAGGGACCCATTAATGATATCGTGAGGAGCTTACGTGCCCCCCGAATTTTCATGATACGTTTTATATCTCTCTATACCAAAAATCATGGATCTATTTTGCATAATGACATGGGCGACTTGGCAAGTGAAGATTATCTTTAGGATTGTAAAACAATAGTTAACGAGCTAACAGTTGCCATTTATGCGCAGCGGTTAATCACAAGAATGTTGACTATTTCGTGCACGTTGTATATTTTATGTTATTTCGTCTTTCATCAAATATAACACTTCGAGGCTTTCAATTCTTCTTGTTTTTTTTTCAGGAATTTATAATACTTGTTATGTATCATTATTATTGTTATGTATTATTATTACAGGCAGATCTAGCACTGACAAGAAAGAGTTAGTCCTTGAAAAGCAGGTAACAGTTCTTTTACATAACACTCTTTAGGAGCTGGCGCTCTGAATTTCCGATTATACTAGAATGGGGCTTATGTTATTTTCCCTCGTGTGTAGTGTTATGGTCGAACATGTGCGAATACTTTGAGGAAGTGCAAAAAATCAGGGAAAAGGAAATTTGATGTTCTGATTACCTTTAAATATTGTTAACGTTTTCCGGACTTTATTATTATTTTACCGTTCATGACAAAATGATGCCATAAAAACAATTTGATGAAAAGTATGGGTCTAATATTGCTTTCTAAAAAAATTAGCTGCGGTTCAAACACTGCGGAACCTAGTTAGAGAGCGAAAGATGTGGTGTATCCGGTAAGTAGACGCGGCTGGGCCTCTAACTTTGAATGCGGTCCGAACAATAGATTCGCAACGCGCAAAATCTGCCATGTGGTGGCAAAATTAATGGCTGATCGCGAGAGGTTGCTCACCCAATGAACGCTGCTGCTAATTGCTGCAGTGGCGCGTGTCTGCCACCACTTTGTCAGCGCTGACTCATGCAGCCCACATCTTTCTCTCCCCACCGCCAGGTTCCTTAAAGCCCGACTGAGGCGTCCACTGCCCTAGGGAGCCAGTTATGCCAATTACTTTCCTCAAAATCATAAGAGTCTAGAGCGTTGTCAACGCTAACGCCAATGAACACAAAGAACGCCGACGGTCTACAGCTTGTGTGCCGTGTTGCTGCTACATCGTTGTGAATGCCAACGCATGCAGCGCACATCTGTCACTACCGCCACGTAGCTTAATGCGCGATTGAGGGGTCGACCATCCCAGGAGTCCAGTTATGCGCCTTTCGTTTGCTTTCGAAGAAAATAATAATATTAATCGGTTTTGGAGGAAAGAAAATGGCGCAATATCGGTCTCGTATATCGTTGGATACCTGAACCACGCCGTAAGGGAAGAGATAAAGGAAGGAGTGAAAGAAGAAAGGCAGAAAGAGGTGCAGTAGTGGACGCCTCCGGCCAAAAAAAATTGAAGATTGGATTTTTCGGCGAGGTTCGGGTGTCAACCGATATATGTGAGACAGTTACTGCGCCGTTTCCTTTCTTCAAAAATAATTTTAAAAGCCAAAAACGAAAAAAATTGAAGATTGGTTTTGAAAGATTGGAGAGGAAATTAGCACACTTCAAGTTTGTCTCCAGTTGAGCGTGCTTTTCTTAGTAGCAAATCCACTATTTCTTATATACGTTGTTTTTATAATAAGAATATTCGTTATGTTCTTTATTATGCTAAAACTTGATTTTAAACACGTAGTTTACTTCTCACCAAGCTGGAGAATATAGGTTTTCGGAGTAAATTTCACAGTTCTTAAAACTTAATTTGTAAACGTGTTGAGTTGGCTGAAACAGGAAACTCGCTCATCTAAAATGTAGTTTTTGGAAAATTGGTGTTCCCCTGAGCTAGCTCTTGTCACTTATTTGTGCCCTAGTCAGTTGGCCTGCATTGTTCCTCATTCTCGGCTATTATGCCGCCGCTGTGGCTCAGTGGTTATGGCAATCGGCTTCTGATCTGAAAGATGCGGGTTGGATCCCGAGCATGTTTTACGTATTTCCATTGCGGCGAAATGTTAGAGGCCTGTATAGTTTGCGATGTCAGTGTGGGTTAAAGAACGCCAGGTGGTCAAAATTGTTAGGCGCCCTCCACTTTGACATCACTTAAAGCTTGATTTGCTTTGGGTCGTTGAACCCTATAAAAGCAACCCGTTCTCAATTATTTCAAAATTCATATTATGCTATTTTATGTTATGAAGCCACTGTTGAATATCCTATAGGCGCGTTACAACCTGATGCTATTCCTTTGATGATTTTGAGCTGCACAAGCTTATTTTTTTCTAAGAATGAACAAAACCTGTATTGCCCTCATTCCAAAACATTATAGAAAACGACAATCTTCCGAACCTGCCTCTTCATGTCTCTCGTAGTCGTGATTGTGGACGTGCTACATGTTCCGTTTTCAACTAGTGTTAAATATTTGGGTGTAGCTCTTCTTGAGGGTACGACTTGCAGCGTATACACTCGAGTAACGTAAAAACGGCGCAATGTGTCACGCATAATATACAACACACATTTTTTTTTACTTCCAATGCCAAAATTATTAGCCATGCCCTAGTATGGAGCCTAATACCATACAGAATCATAGTTTTTAGCATTGCTCTCTAATTTAGCGCTCACAGGTGAACCAGTCTTAAAACAAATGACACAATTTTAAGCCCCCTTACAGATATTTCACCGGGTACTAACCTGTTATACGAGGAACAAATGCTTTGATGTGAGCAGTTTTTGTTTCTGTTTTTTTGTTTTTTTTCTTGTTTTTTATTTTGGCACTCCGACTTTTTTCCCTCCACCTGTTGCAGTCCGTGTATGCCGTCACAACCGGTGGTATTTTGTTCCTAGCCTTTATATTGAATATGGGAGTTTTCTGTGTAATTTGTATGATCCCCCTGCATCTAACTCTTTACCGGAGCCTTTGCTGTCTGTATCCACAATGAATTTCTTGAGGTTGCATTTACGCAGTAGCTTCTGATGCATTGAATAGGTAAATTATTTTTATATTATTTCATTTCAGCTTTGTCTAGAGGTTGTATTATTTGTATATGCACTAAATATGTGTTATTGACTGCCACCATTGCCTGACATGCCCCTATGAGTTGGGCTCACTTTCATAATTGTTACGTATGTTTCTGTGAACTAAAGGTGCGATTGTTAATATTATTATTATAAACGAATAATCCTTGGCGTTAAAAATCGTTTACTAGTGGCCACGTGACGTGGTTGCGAGACGCCACGGTGCAACAACGCTTAAAACTCCCTCTTGTTAAAAAGCAAGTTTTACAACACAAGGCAATGCAAGGTTAAACGCCATTACTGTGCACCCACGTGCCAACCCTTACGCTATATCGCAGGGCACCAGATGTGCAGACTGCCTACAGGGGAGCTTGCTGCACTAAGCTACAGTCAGGTACACCCGCACTGCCTGTACTTACAGCGAGCTACGACAGCAGGCGCCGGAAATGCGCTTACTAAGCTTCGAGGTCACCACATTCAAGCGCGCCATAACGCTCACTTTCCTACAAAATGCGATAGCTTTATTTATAGCGCGCTTTTCCTTTATTGCTGACATCGAGTGTAATCCCTCTCACATCTGTCTCTCTTTGCCATCGAGCGTCAGCGTGGTTTCCCAGAGACGCACCACCTGTGTAACGCAAAGGTCGTCATTCAAGCAATGGTAACAAATCGCAGGGAGAAAAGTGACAGTTGTTTTATACCGACGTATTTTCCTTTTGTACAACTTTAGTCTGGCTCCCATTTAAGTTCAGAGTTTGTTCTGTGTTATGAGTTATCCGCTTCAGCAGTTGGTCGCAATGGGAAGGTTTAACCATGGAATAAGATTTTTGCCCTTAAGCCTCGCCCTGGCAATTTTGATGGCTCCTAGCACTGTGAGGGCTAGCGATGGTATGTATCAATTTGCTTTATTGAGCAATTTTTATTTGTCTTGATGTCTAATACACATTGTAGATATTTCAGTTCGCGAACATTGAAGCTGCGATTATGGTATATGTGGCCCATTTTATGGTCACATTTTCTAAATGTGCTCTAAACACGGTGCCTAAAATTTTTTGATGTTCCCTTGCTAAGGTCTAGAACTCTTAATTCCGGCTATGGTGCCCGTGCTCACGTTGAGGCAAACAAAAATTCCCCTAGTCTGCGGCCTGAAGACTGCAAGTCAAAGCACACTATAGTTAAATTCATCCGCATAGTTCCAAACTAATTATCTCCTACTTCTTCCACTGGTATTTTCATATCTTCCGTGACTTTGATGCTGAGGCTAGCATAGACTGAGTCAGTTACTGCAAGTAGCCTTTGCAAGGAACCAATCACTTGTAAATTCTTTTGAAAACGACCTTTCCCAAATGAGCCTTTCATACTTGAAACGAAATTGCAGACTTTGCACAAGGCTTTAATGTTAGTGATGCCTTGTCTGCATAAAAAATATTTAAAATTTGGCAGATTCGAGGTTTGAAACTGTCATTAAGTGAGCAGAAACGAGCTCTTCAGAATATTATAACGTTGACCGTTCATACTGAGAAAAGACTGCGAGCGCCGCATTTTTAGAGTGAAATTCCCAAGTTTAGTCTAAGCAGCAGGCTGCTGAGTCGCACGGTAGTTTCATTATATCGGCGGTCTCTGCTTTGTTGTTAATAATGCTCTCGCGAACATCTGCCTAGGGCAACCTCGATGTTTTGGTGCGTTTCTATTTTACGAACCTTTTTTTTTTTAACCACTTCATAAGTATTACGTTGAAATCAGGAGCAGATATCTCTTTTGAAGCAGAAGAATTAGGAAAACTGCATTAACCAGGGCGCACCAACTGCTGCGCAGTACATAAATTGGGCGGCTGTGTGGTACAATAATATGCGCGCCAGCCTTGTGCCGTGCTCATATTTCCAGAGTCTGTTGCTTACGCTACCAGGGCGCCGCTCATTGGAGGGAAACAATTATACCTCGTTTGTGGGTAACAGTTCCACTTGGAACTTACGCAAACTTGCAACTTCGCCAATTTAGTTCGTTCTAAAATACAGCACCTATCTGCAATCGCGGATTATTAGACGGATACGTACCATATAAATAACATTTATGTTTCGCATAACCTCGGGGAATGCTTCATTCCTTTAACACCATTCAAAGCACGTGGCCAGTTACCGGCAATGACTTGCCATCGCAAACTTGTGCGTCTTTAGCTTCTGCACTAAGTTTCTCATATCTCAAGGACAGATCAAGGTTTCTCTCAGAAACGTCGACGCAATTTGCTACGCCGAGATCGCCCCTTGAAAGTCAAACACGCCACATAACCCTTTTCGTGATTTCATTCATACCACGCAATGTAATCGGATGGGACTGTTTTTCATGCTATGTGTTTAAAGGATGATTTTAAAGAATTTCTTTGAACAGACGCTTTCAGGCACAACTATTCCTTTTGCCGATGCTATCAACATTGTTTGCGGACATCAGTAAGCCAATTATTCCATGTAACCAGAACGCTATTTGGCTAGTTCTTCAGAATCACTTTCACTATCAGAATTGCGTACCATGCTGGAATTAGGAGATATTTAGCTGGCTGTTAAACTAGCCATAAGCGTTTTTATAATTTCGAAAATGCGATTACAGTAGGAACACTAGCTAAGAAAATTTTGCAGTTTGTCCCGCAATTCGGAATTATCCCGCCTGCACTATTCCGAGCATGATTATCAAGTCGCCTGGCTACTTGGTGCACAAGCCACGTGTATCTTATCGCTTCGGGTGGCGCAGTGGGGAGTTGCGAGCACCCTCGCGAAAAGTCACGTGACGCGTGCGTCCTGTAGTGAGGCGATCTAATAGGTGTCAAGAGATGGACAATATTTGCTTAGTCACATCAATAGCGACATTTCCCTTTTCTAAATGCTAGAAACTGGATGGCTACTGCAGGCCCCGACCACAAATCTCGAACTGCAATGGTGCTCCTATTTCTAATCAGTATAATTTAAATTTTTGTGAGCTAATTAACAGCCTACTGATTACGATGACTCACCGGTTTTCTCGTGTCCGCCAGCACTGGTATTATGCCGCAAAATTCGTAATTGTACCTCAACATATTTTTCAACATTACTTAATTCTTCCTAGATATACCTTCCATGTTATCGCTGCTCAGCCTGGCAAAACTATATTTCAAGAAATAAGCAGCGCTCTGAATAATCTCTTGCAATACATATCGGTCATTTTGCGAGAAGAAGCGAGGAGAATAATGATACTCTCAAATACCGGCAATGCGCGTTGCACTCCCCGGTTGCCATCCCGCTCTGGGCTCTCATTCCGCAGCGTGAAGGAACGTACAGATGATTAAGCACAGATCAGGTGCCTGTTTGTGTCGGTATAAAGAAAGCTGCAATATTGTACGGAACGCCAATATAATCTGGACATAAAAGGTTTGTCACGGGGTGCGACAAAATAGTAGCGGTTGCTATATTTTTTCTTTCACCAATTTCCCGCGGTAGAGAGACAGTGACTTAATCACCCACAAATTAAACGGAGCGCGACGCGAACGAAGCGAACAGGTTGGGAACCAGGTATCAAATGTATTTATTCGACTCCACACGTGGCCCCACGCAGCCAGCATGAGCGCATGCCACGAGCCGAGGTGGCGCAGAACTGCTGATGATGATAGGGCCGCTGCACCCGCCTACTCCGAGTTGAATGGACAGTGCATGTCGTTGGTGAACAGAGGAGAGTGTCGCGAACAATTTTGCGCGTATATTTAGCGCCTTTTGTAAAATATATGTCGACAGGAGAAACACACTTTCTAAGCTTAATCTCGGGCGCCAACGAAGCACAACGTCTAGCTTAGCAGCCGTTGCTTATAAAGTTTTAGAAAACGGGAGTTCCGCATTTTTTTTTTTTGGTGGGGGGGGGAGAGGGGGAGGGGGCGAAGTTCTTTAACATATCTACCGCCGGATGCAGACTTAGGAAATATGGTCATAACATTGTATCGTCACTGTAATTGTTCACGAACGCCGGATGCGTGTATGAGTCACAACCTGAAAGAAAAAAAAGACATGATATTAACATGAAAGCAATAGGGTTTGCACACCACAACATGAATGAAAGTGGCGCAATGAACATTTCGACGCACTGCAAAAGACTCAAAAATAGAGCGAAGACAAGGAAAGTGTAAAGAACACGCTGAATTCACAGGACGACAAACTCTGTCACGTTTTGTAATAAATATTTGTACAGAAATTGCTTCAAATGCATGGTGAAGAGGTCCACTCAGACCGGGCTAGGAATAACCGCATAAGCGTGCCTGGCATACGCGACTACTTGCGCAATGGCAGACCACAACCCTGTATAGAAATCTGAACACAGGCGGAAATTCGGCGGCAAGCCCTGACTGCATTACTTAAGCCTATCAGATCGTCTAACTACACAAACATGGATTTTTATACAGCGGTGAGCGCTGCGATAATAGTAACCCTATGCGAACCGTATGAGGGGCCGAATTTCAGTTTCAGGATGCGTACAGCCGCAAAAAAAAACTTTGTAAAGATAACATTTTTGTTCATTTCGGTAACTTAACTAGGCGCTGTCTCTCGAGTATTCATTTTGCAGACGAGTATTCATTTTGCAGACCCGCCGCGGTGGCTCAGTGGTTAGGGCGCTCGACTACTGATCCGGAGTTCCCGGGTTCGAATCCGACCGCGGCGGCTGCGTTTTTATGGAGGAAAAACGCTAAGGCGCCCGTGTGCTGTGCGATGTCAGTGCACGTTAAAGATCCGCAGGTGGTCGAAATTATTCCGGAGCCCTCCACTACGGCACCTCTTCTTCCTTTCTTCTTTCACTCCCTCCTTTATCCCTTCCCTTACGGCGCGGTTCAGGTGTCCAACGATATATGAGACAGATACTGCGCCATTTCCTTTCCCCCTCCCAAAAACCAATTATTATTATTATTATAGACGGGGTAACTCCGTCGTAAGTTCTGCGGGCTAAACTTCAACACTCTCTATGGCCAAGCAGGGAGCGAGAGCGTTCATGAAAAACGGTACTCCTCCAAATGTCAGCTGCTCGTTCGCGATTCCTGAATTTTTGTTTCAACATCTTTCGATTTATTTAAGAGGATTCTGATGTGGGCTAGTTGGCTCATACTTTCTACGAAACACATTGACAAAGAGCAACGGAACGATGACGAGAAGAAGAAACACCAAACACAGGATGGGCGCCGACTACCAACTCTTTATTGCGTGATAAAAACCAGCACAATTTATACCATTCACCTGGACCACGTGATACACTGTCAACCAGTGTCACATTTACTGTGTCACTGTGTAACACTCACTCTACTGACAACTGACGAAAAAAAAATTCACTCGTGAATTCAAAACATGGCACTCACTGAAGCTGATCGTTCAATACATCGAAGTTTGCTCGCCTACACCCGGTTTCTTGCTGCAGGCGTCAAAGGCAATGGCCACGAAGGTGAACGTAGGTCGAACTACTGTGCAACAGTTCCAGGCTTGTTGCGAAGACTGCGAGCAGATGCCCGTACCAGAGATCACACACTGCTTCGTCAGCAGCCCGCGGGCTGCAATTTACAAGCCCCAGATTGCGTTGGTTCTTGGCGCCGCTCGTGTAAAGGAAGCAAGGCAGCGGTCTCATACCGAAACTAATATCATGAATAACTCTAGAGGCGCGATCCATCTTTTGCCTGTCTGCAGATGCGCTTGTAGTTAGGATTCAACACTTAACCTTAGAATTCAGTTATCATACATTACTCTTTGGTTCGCATTTACCTTATCATCATCGTATATCTTTACTTGAGACAAGGCATTGGTTTTGTCATTTTACAATTCCTCCGCAATGCCGAGATGAATGTTGGCTGCTTTGGCTGCATTCTGAGCGTTACGCTCTCTATTTTTTCAGTGTTTTATTAGTGATAAGCTTGTTATGGGGGGGGGGGGGGGGTATTTTATACTCTCTCTTCAGCTCATGTAGTATCTTGAAAAGAGGGCCTTTGGGGGTAATGTGGATAAATAAATAGAAAAATGCACAGTGATGTAGTGCTGTGCATGAAGCGAATTTCTTAATAATACTTATGTTGAATTCACTCGTGATTCATCAGAACTACGTGCTTGTAGTAAGTAGTTTTAACTGCTTTTTGTTAGGACTTATTTTTGGACCATGTATAAGGTACGTGAACGTCAAGTAGCGACGTCTCAAATTTTTTTCGGTTGATGAAACTAAATCCTCGAGGAAATATTTCAACTTTCTTCAGTATTCCGCTTTTTGGTTTTATAGTCTGCCTTTCTAAAAACATGACTTTGCGCTGTTCTACAGCAGTGACCACTCCAGCTGAGAGTGTAACAACCGCAGCCACGGCTGCAACTGATGAGGCTACGGAGTCGACGTCCGATACTTCAACCTCCGATGCTACAAACTCAGAGGATACGGTATCGCATGCGGCGACAACGAGGGCTTCGGAGGAGACCTCAACAGATGCTAGGGCAACCACAGACCCTCAGGCAACCAACTCGTCATCGCAGGGTGACTGCATAGAGGCGACATTCCCTGACATCTTAGGCATCGGCAAAGTAAGAAATAAAAAAAATGCTCGCTGTGTAAATCCCGCTGAGTGCCTCAGAGTGGTACACCTTGCCAAGATGTTTACAGTGCTCTACGATGTGAAATGTTTTCGGGAGCAGGTAATCTTCGGACAATTTACCCTCCCTCCTGCAGTACGTAGCAGCTTAAGAAGAAAACGGGTTAACACGACTTAGCAAGCGGCGGCGCGTCTGCACAGTTATGTCACTGGTTCCTTGGTATTCCATATACTACTAGCTTTACTCAATAGCTCAGCGAGCTAATTATCCCTAGGGCAGACTGGCTGCTATAATAAAACAGAACATCACATCCAGAGTTGTGATATGGGTTTCTAGGCTGCTATTTTTCCACGAAAAGAAAGCCAACCTAGGGTCAAACCATCTCGCGCTAAATAAAGCAAACGAAAGCTGAATGTATACACTTTGCCCTTCTGCAATCCAAATTTTCTTTAATGCTCCTTTTTTGCTTCCGTCAAGCTGATTCTTGGCACTCTGAAAAAACCATTTATGCAACGCAGCGGTCGTCTAAAAAATTATTAGGGATGCCCCGAACCTATATGCTCATACCACAAAATCAGGAGATCAAGACTGGAAGATGGGCTAGTGGGTGGCTCATGATTACCGAAAAAGACTAGTGCCAAGGGTCTGGGAGAAAGAAATAGAACAAAGAGTGTGCTCGACCGTCCTCTTTATATTTCTTTGTCTTAGTCTGATGCCCTTAGTCCTTTTAAGTAACCATGACAGTTCATCTACTGCTCTACGGAAACCTAGCACCACAAACAGGATACAAAACTACTATTTTTTGTTCCCTCAAAAAAATAAACATACTGAAAGTACTGATGTGCGTCCAAATGCAGACGTTTTGTACGCTCGCTTACGATATCTCTGTGAAATCAGAAAGCAACAGGTCACGCACAACTCTTGTATGTTGTATTTGGCGAAGAATTGCACAAGAGCTCTGCGGCATCGGTTTTTTGTGCAATTAGCACAATGAATCGTTTTTAAATTGTTTTCTCAAAGGCAGCAGCGAATCCCCGCGTATTTTGTGCATCCCTATAAATGTATGCTTTCTTTTTTAACGCTATTGTTTGTTTTTGCTAAATTATATTATGGATGTTGTTATAAATCACGTCGAAGAGCAGGGGGGTCTAATACCTCAAAAAAGCTTGGCGGAGATGTCGAAAGAACTGGGAGTTTGAGAAACACCGCAAGAAATACATAGACGAAAGCTGCAAACTTAAGAATGCAGTAATACCGGTCTCGACGGCAATCCTTGAAAAAAGAGAAACAATGGCAGCAAGTGATTCAGGATGATCAAAAACCACATCATTATGGCATACGTTACGGAAAACCGCTGTTCATTATCATTCACGTAAGTCGCCGAAAATTCGCGCTCTGCTGCAAGCCCAGTATTCTTGGATATAAATTTCGAATTGTGGGGCAACTGCGGATTATTTTAAGGTGATTTATGTGAACATTAATCACATGCGTATTAAAATATTTTAAAATATTTCTCTTAATCGCATCTAGCAGTTAATATTAAATGATAACGGGAAACGTCTTAGGCGAAAGTAAAGATGTTAATAGCAAACAAAAATGTAATCCTGGTAAGGGAAGATAAGCGGACGTACTGATTGTTACAGTGTATTCATAGTATAATTGAAAACAAGTGTTTCAGAAAAAAATTCCTGTTAGAAATTGCAGTTGCCTTGAATATATGTAATGAGTTATTGGAAAATAGCCCCATTCAGGAGTAGTCTAATTCAATGATCGGTTTCCTTCATTTGCAGTGCCTTGGCAATGACCTCAACTTGTGCGTGGATAAAAACGTACGTAAAAGTTTGGCATTAACATGTTTTTCAGTGGAAACGTTCATTTTTTTCTATTGTTGTTAGCATGTTGCCGTAATAGTTCGACTGCAAAAGACCATAATGTACCTTCATTCATTCAGGTACATAACATTACATTAGCTACATCCTAAACACTTCTTGGCTTCCCTTCTTTACTTATGTGCTCAATCATTTGTTTTTCAGACGGCGACCCCTGGCCTGTTATCTCTTGTGAACGTAAGCGCTGCCAAAACAAAAGTCTCATGTCTTTGAAGTAATGACGACGCCTTTGTTGTCCAAATATGACTGCAGCCATCTCATAGCCTTGAAAGGGCCCATGAACTGCGTCAGTTCACGAGTCAGCGGTCATCACAGATCTAAATACGGGGTTCTTAGTTACGACATGTCATATCGATGTCACTAGGAGCGGCCTTAAGATATTGTGGGCCAAGGGATGTTACAAGCGTACCGTGGGCTTTCGTTTTCCGGTGTTCATGATGCAGCATCCTCGCAAGAAAGGTTTGTTTACTAAACGCGCATTCTAAGGAAGAACATGGACATTCTAGAGAGCATTTAGAATGCTAGAATTTCAGGATATACAATAGTTAGCGCAAGTATAATTCGCTAGGTGATACTCGTGGCTGGCTTTATGTAGTGTACTAAAAGAGCAATTGACGTCCTTTTGAGTAATTTAAACCAAGCGCGGTCTAGTGAAGTTCTGCAGTTCATTCCGTATGCTTCAATACCTACTTGCTCCATTCCGGTAGTGCGCCTTAAAGTTGAATGGTTTATTCTTTCGGATATGTACCCATTACTGCCACATTTCGTGATACACAACTGAAACTCCGTGAACCATTCGCTGATCGGCAGGGGAAACTTCGTGAGTAATGAGTCTTGAGATGGAAATTTGCGAAATGTTTCATTGCCGGTAGTGTATAACTTCCTTTGCGTGTAGTTGCGGATACTTCCACGGAACTTGCACCCAGTGTGTAGAGCGAACTGAACATAAACGGCCACTAGTACAAATATGGAGAAGGAGAGCACTCGATAAAAACTTTTGTTTTTCTTCAGTGCACTGTAATCGGAGTCGTCCAGAATCTCAGTGGAGTGAGCGCACTGCTGACAATTAAAGACATTCTTATTGCCATCGTCAACAAACTTCTTCCTTCTGGTGAGTATCATCGCCTTTCGTATATCTAACGAAGAAGGACTTATTTTTTCTGACAGCTGTCGAAATTACTTAAGTATTCCTCATCGCGAGGCTAACACAACGCACTGGCATATTCGGCCGCCGTACCGGGAATATTTTTAGTGCGGCCTAGTTCCAGTTTTAATAGTAAATATTTCGCAGAGATGAGCATAGAATCTTATGAAGTGGGTTATTGGCCTTTCCACCCATCCGGATATTCTTAAAATTTGTACACAAAAGCATTTTGTCACCCCCGCTGTTGTTTTGAGTTTTAGGACGAAAAAACATCCCCAAATATATTTATATGTAATATGGTCATGAGAAGGCGACGACCAGTAGTTGCTATGGCATGACGAGGAGGTGGACGGAGACGACGACACGATGGGTTGGTCTTCATCTCCACGACGCCGCTTCGGGCTAAAGATTTCCAGCCAGGCTTATTCTCTAACCGCCTCTTGATACATATTTTGCGACACATAGGACTCCAATTTTCTAAAGGTTATCTAACAGCTCAGTTTGAAAAGATAGCCATTACTAGGAACATAAAGTCGTTAACTCAGCTCCAAAGCCAAAATTTTCTACTACTTTATAGAAAACGCAAGCAGTCAAGGCAAAAGCAGGAAAAATGTTTTTCACCACACTGCTACAAATATTTTACTGGCGAAAGGGCTGGAACGCCATGTTTACCGTACGTGGTCTGCAAAGTTCTAGCGAAAGACCAATTTTCTCAAGCATTTTCTCTGAGAGCAGCAGGGAACAAGGTATGGTAAAGCTTGTGCACAATGTAGAAATGGCTGGCACCATATGTAGGCCATGGTGAACTTTGGGACCCAAAGACGTCGAGAGACAATTTAGAACACTTAACACAGTTCTGACGAAGAGCTTTTAATGAAAAAAAGGCGAAACGGCTGAATATATATGCAGTTCACGCTGGACCACAGGTGGAATCGTACCAACTAGCCCAGAAAAATGCTATTTTGCAGTCCCAAAGAACACTGTGCATCGAACATCACAGCTTCCTGATATGAGGAGGATAATTCCGCCCGAAGGTCTTGCGATTATAGCGCGACTTCTTTAGCCCCCGGAGGCAAGTAAAACACGAAATGATCGAAGAGCCGTCGTCGGGGATCAGAAGGTGCTATTAAAAAAGCCGCGAGTGTTGTAAATTTCGTGGCTAGCATTATGCTTTCACTGCCGTAGCGCGGAATGCGGTTAAAACAAAGAACATGTTGCTTATTGTATGGTTAGCATTATCAGCTGCCGCGATCAACCATGTAGCTACCGCACTGTGCCTCAACATTAGGAGAGATAAGGCACAGAAGAAGCCAGCATCCTTGCGTCCATGCAAGCGGTTCTTCACAAAAGATGTCTGTGGTGCTGAGTCGTTTCTGTCAATTGCTCGGAGGGCCGCAAACGCAAATCACCAGCAACGGTTATTTCAACCAAATCCAACTTTATTTTTTATTTATTCGTGGCAGTTTGGTACGCGGAAATGGTATTCTCTTTTTACGGGAACAGGAAAGTTAGAGTTCGGGAATCTTGCAGCAGCACAAAGGTAGAAACTTATTATTGCATTGTTAACATAATTCGTAAAAGATAAATGTATATTTAAATGTGGTATGTGTTCGGATGCGAACGTTCTCGAAGTTAGGTAGGCATGTTACGCGCTATACATTTAGAAAAAAATGTCAACGACCACGGAAGCAGACAGATCAGCATTTCTTTGTAGTCCTTGTCTTTCTCTCTGTTATCAGGAATGCCTTTCTCTTTGCAGTGGGGAGTATCCTGACCGACTTGTTTTCTGACAAGGGAGGGACATCGTTCAATATTACAGACAACGCTTGCCGAGGACCAATCAAGATTGGTTTTCCAAACAGTCTTGGGAAGGTAAATTGCCGCCCATTAAGTTCTCGCTTTTTTTTGCATATGAAAGCAGCTTTATTTTTTGTTCAGCGGTTTTGGTTGCGCCTGCTTACTTATACGTGGTCTTTGATGGGCCAGAAAAGTTAACAGCTGAATATAAGTAACTTAATCTCGCACAAGACTGAAAATGTCCTTCGAATGGTGCAGTCATCGAATTACACAAACTCTTTTGATTGCGCATAATGTTGACCGGCCAAATGTGAATGCGGATAAACCTAACGGCTGAGTTATGATTGTTTGAAATAATGACACTGTTACCCTGAAGGCAGCTTAAGAAAAATGTCAGAAAGAAACAGCGTGATAATCGCGGTAATATATTCCAACTTTAGACAGAGTGGCACACAGCGCCTTTAGATTAGCCACATTCCTCGCTGATGTTTTTCTAAAGCATCCACGCAGATTATATCCTTCCGAATGGGAGGTCATGCGTTATGCTCCGTCATTGAGATGCTCCACCTCTTAGGAGCTCTGAAGGCTAGGAGCATTGCGCTGTACAGATTAGAAAAACACAAGCAGAATGCCCTATGATCAGTAGGAGAACAAGAGTTTGTGTTTCTTGTTTCTTTTTTTCTCTAGCAAGGCACATAAGGGGTGTAAAAGAAGAATAACCACGTGGAATTCGCATATGTTTTGTAAACGAAAACAAATAAGTCTCTTTCCTCAGGTATATTCAGTTTGAGTTTCACGTTCTGTATCGCAGATATGACGTCACACCTGAAATTTTGGAGACGTGAGACAATCAACTGCAATGCTATGCAAAACGAACAAAGAGAGGCATTTTGGTTACTTTAGCTGGCTGCGACTTTTACAACGCTTTTATATAGGAAGTAGAATGTTGTTGTTGGTAAGGAATAATTAACACTTATATAAAGGTTTTTGCGTGTGTGCTTGATGTCAACCACGGGCTTTACGCTATTTACAGCTCGGATTTAAAACCGAAACCGGAAGCACAACTGCTGAAGAGAAAAAATAAAATTTAAACACATTTTCCAGGCGATTGGAACTTCCACATGTTATTTCATTTTTGAGATTTTCTTGCGCGTCGACCCAAGGCTAGAAGTATAAAAGAGACTTCACTTGTCCTATTCATGTGACAAAAATATTCTGAACAAAGCATATATTCCTAATACTCGTTGTATCCTTTCGCTGCTCTAAATGCACAAAAATAATTTTCTCAGTTTCAAGTCCTGAACCGCATTGAAACATTTAAGCCGATCCTTTTCGGTCTACTGATACGCAGGCTACGCAAGAATGCGTTGTGGGTGTGGTAATTTTATTTTTAATAAACGATCGTTCATGCATACACTCCGAAGCAGCACAGAAGGGTCCGAAGGACGCAATTGCTCGAGTGCACGATGTGCATACTTGCCTGAATTTTCAGCTCACGTTTGGCGCTGAATACCGTCCTGCCGACGGTTCCCTCTGCAAGGTTTTTTTATGACTTGAATTTAATTTAAAGGGCTCCAGATGCTGTCGTGCCCACCAAGGATAGGAACTGGGATCTCAATATTTGGCACTATTCCGCCCCGTGTTCCGTGCTGTTGTTTACTAGAAACCAGCACGGATATGTGACGTGGACAAGATGTGCTGGCACCACTGACGCCTCGTTGTGGTAGCAGTCTAGAGTACGGCCCGTTGGAAAGCGTGTAAGATAACTTCGAGTTTATTTTCGGGGTGTAGTTTGAAAAATGTCACATCCAATTGTTAATATCACTGCCGTGGTGGCTCAGTGATTATCGCGCTCGGCTGCTGGCCCGAAATATGCGGGTTCCATCCCGGCCGTGGCGGTCGAAGTTTGGTGGAGGCGAAACTCTAGAGGCCTGTGTGCAGTGCGATGGCAGTGCACGTTAAAGAACCTCAGGCGGTCAAAATTTCTGGAGCCCTTCACTATGGCGTCCCTCATAGCCATAGTCTGCTTGGGACGTTAAACTCCCAAAAAGCATTAACCAATTCCGAATATATTTCTTCAGTGATTGCACAAAACGTGTTCTTGAAACTAACTCCTTTTCACCGTTTCTTTACAGTGCATAGACGACACTTTGCTGTTCTGTAATGATGGAGATACCGTCAACGTAAGTGCGCACGCAGTCACTAACTGTCAATGTACGGTTTCAGTGAAACGTCCTAGCGCCATGCGTCTTCCTTTTGAACAGTATAGTGGAGCGTTCGCAGAAATCTTAAAGACCAGTGGTCCTTTAATATCTGGGGAAGGGTTGCTCTCCGCTTAGAGGAATTTACAACTTGTGGAGTGACATAAATGCTCCGGAGCACGGGTGGAACGCAAACTTTTGTCACCTGCAAACACCTTTCGGAAGGAAAAGATTTTTAACTGTTTAAAAAGCTGCCTCGGAGATTGCTCTCAATCGCACTCACAGAAGAAGTGGAGTGTTATTCGCGTGCAATTGATTATCTGCAAAAGTTAGCGAGGGAAAGAAAATGTTTGAGGAGGTAAAATAAATTTCTAAGTTCACAAAATTTGTAAGTTACAATTAACTGCATGGACAATTTGAGAAACGAAGCTTGAAGGTCGTGCTATTTTAAGTTTTGGACTACAAGTGCACCGTTGAAAGCTCAAGAACAAATTGAGCGTGCTAGCTCAGATTTAAATTATTTATTGAGTTCTCAAATGCCACCTGGAGAGGGGTTTTACACGAGGGATTGGCGGCTTCACAGAAGAAAATTTTTAATGCCGGTCTTGAATTTGTCTTACTGCAGCGGTGTACAATGGCGAACAGCAGTTCGTAATAATGTAGCACTGACATTAAACATCCGTTGCTTAAGGAAATGTGTATTAAAAACAAATTGGTGCTGTAAAGCAAAATCATTCACCGGTAGAAAAAATTCACATTATCTACGCAAAAATAATGCAGGCAATGTTTATTATATCTTCACGAATGAATCCTGATTTTTTACTCCTGATAATCGGACAAGGAATCTTGTTATGACTCCTATATTTAAAAAGGCAGATAAGTTTCTTCATTTTATCTGTCCCTAAAACAAAAATTAAAGAAAAATCAACGGACATAGTTATTGGGACCACGATAAGTAAATGGACAACGAAAACGTAATAGATTTATTCCAGATCAGCTTAATAGTACATGAAGAGAGTAACATCACTGAAAGTGCTTTATACTAGGCTCCGAAAATATTAACACACTGAACCGTACTGTGCGAGGTTCGAGAATATAGAAGTTTAAATCCGCTTGGGAAGTCTTATTATTGTTCGTGCCTTAAGCAGACAGAAGCGCGACAATCACTTTCTAATTACGACTGTTTTAATTCGCAGACATCAATCATCGAGTCTCTGGCCAAGGCAGTCGCAGTAAGTGGTTATTCCTTGATCCGAAAAAGATGTGTCATAACTGGCGTCGTTTATTCCCCTGACTAGCTTAGGGATCAAGAACGTATAGTTGTGTTCTTAAGGAGCAGCTTTCAAGCCCTTGCTTTGGACTCCTAGTCTGTTATTTTTGTTTGTTGTTTGTTTGTTAATTCTGCTAATCAAGTACCGGTTCCTAGCCATTTTCCTCTTTCTCGTATTAATTTCCACCAGCCTTTTTAGCTTGCTTATTCCTGTTTACAGACCTTTTTATTTTGCTTTGTATATTTGTAAAGTTTTCTTTCATGAATCCCCCCTATCTAATGGTAATATGAGCCATTAGAATATTCCGTTTCTCGTATTAATCTCCACTTGCCTTTCTACTTTGCTGATTCATGTTTTCAGCCCCTTGTATTGTGCGTTATATATTAAGTTTTCTTTAATGAGTCCCCTCTCTATTATAGAATGCTAATATGAGCCATTAGGAATTCAATAAACAAAATATTGTGATTCTAAACCCTTGTCCAACGAATAATACATTCGCCTAAAACATAACCAGGGCAAAATGTAATGTATCTTGACTGTTTGCGATAGTTCAGAAGGTTTCAAGATGCCAACCTTTTCTGTGCTCACAGCAATAATAAAGCAAGTTTGAAAAGATTGCATTAATTTAGCAGCCCCACGCAGCCAACATTTTTAAACACTTTTTAATCTAAGCAGTGCCCGCGACATGTAAGCGTAATATCCTCCCGTGAAATAGGTTTTACTCAAAATAATATTTAGCTGTTACGAAGAGCCTAAGCGCAGCAGCAGCGATAGAAAAAACTGCCGCGTTGCATTCCCAACTCAGGGCAGCTGAAAAGAAATTCATTCTAGTCGGTTACTCGAAGATTGAGCCACTGGTTTTTGCTCCGGCCGGTGTACATGGTAAGAAGAAAGGCCGGCAGATGCTTTAGCGAAGTCTAACTGATGAGCACTTAAAGCCAAAGGAATGTTAGCCAAGAAATTCTTCAAAAGAATATTCCTATGTAGAGTTCACTTCGATCAAGTGACTATCTGATGAAGAAAAGGAATTGTTTTTATTTCTGGCTCTTTCCTGGGTGCACCGCCTTAGTGGGGTCGTCCAATTAGGTAACATGCCTCCCTGGAGGACTAGCAAAGAACCAGGCGCAGCATATAGGCCAACAGTTCGAAGCTCGAGTAGGATGTGTTCCATCTTCGGGGGCTAGAACCATGAAGGAAGCGAATAGAATGAAGTCAAGGACTTCAGTATTAGAGGGAAGCAAGCTAATTTACAGGAGAGCATCGGTTGTATTTGCCAAATATGGCTTGATGTAACGCAGAGACGAAGTGTAGTGCCTTGTCTGAGAAAGGGCTTTTTTTGCCGGTTATGTTTTATGAACGGTCGCAGAAGCATCTTAACAGAATGGCGTTATGGCAACTGCTCTAGAGAAAATGCAGCGTTGTTGTCGGTGTCGTGAGCGGAAAAGCGGGTGGCCAACCCGCCACCTAAGTAACCTCACCTTCGAACGTCATCACAAGCTGCCCAACTGAGCAGGTTTCAGCCCTCTCATCTAATTGTGAGCGAACTGCCCTCCGTGGCAGGTGGCAGGTAATTTATGGATTGGTCGCGAAAGGTTGAGCAAGCGGGGTCTCTCAAGCGCCTCCACCGGAAAATTTGTTTGAAACATCCATCTGCCGGAACAATAGTGCTGCACCACTGGGCCAGGAGTTGCATGAGGACTCGCAGCAATCTACGATTGTAAAGTGGATAATGACCAATCCGGTACACATGGGCATTCCCCATTTAAAACAGTCGCTTCATATCCTTAAGGTGTAGGTCTAGTATTCCCTCCAGTTTTTTATGGTGCCATTGTGATCGATATTTACTTCAGATAAAGAGCCAAAAGCCACTTTATTTCGTGAGAGAACTATAGAGTGCTGAATTCCTGCACATTCTTGTAGGCGAAATGCGAATCACATCTCCTGATTCTTAATTTAGGAGTTTATTTTGCCGACGTGTATCTCTGGCAGTAAGCTATCGAGTAATTTAACTACGACGCTTCGGGAGCATCACGTGGCCTTTTGAGACTTTTTTCCGGTGGTCAATTTTTAATTTCACGGTACCACTTCACCCTCTTCTTATTCGCTTCTCGTTGGCCACGTGGCTGATAGAGGCAGTAGGGTGGCAAAAACCGATCTAATCGAGGCATCACAGTAACTGATGCTCTATTGCCATTCTTCAACAAACATCTGTTATAATAGTACACGTAAATCACGGTGTTCAAATAGCTATTTTATCTAGCCGTAGAAGCTGAAAAGGGAGGTAAACGCAGCGGATATACCCAGATTATTACCAGTACTGACCATGAGAGAGCTTTTCAGCAGTGAATAAAGAACAGACACTGAATACAGAGCGAAAGTCAAAAAACATCGTTCCCTGTACGCTGATTCCCAGCCCTAGCAATGATTTCTTGAAAGCAAAAGGAGAGGGAAGATGGTAATTTTTTATTGTGATGTCGGCAGGAATTATGAAAAGGAATAATACGTGCCAATTCACAACGAACGCTTGTGATCACAACTGCAAGACCAGTTTCACAACGCACAAGCAATAAATAAAATTTGCGATGTATTGAAAAACCCGAAGAACTCCTTAAACCGGCAGACAAATTGGCATCATGAAGGCCAGCGACAATGGCGCCCTTTTGATTCGCAACAAGAAAACAGAGAGCGCTGTTTTTTTTTTTTTTGCTCGAATAAGCAAGAGGCTAGGCTCGATTACGAGCTTCGTACTACTATGGATCTCACCGCCCGCGTAGTGCAGAGTGTGTGGCGTGTCTTACTAAATCTGCGTAAGGACACATGAAAGGCAGGTCTGATGTGTGTGCAGACCACTCGCGGGGCTGGTTGTATATGCTGTGGCCAACGTAAGATGTCATGTTTAAATCTAGCACTCAAAGGCTGATACGTCTATTTTTCTTCAGTGTCACGCTATCCAACTGCAATAGAATGTCGAATGAACGTCATAATAAGCCGCCTGAATAAAAGCCGGTGTATTCAAAGATTTCAAAAAAAAAAGAAGAAAAGTAGATCCGTAACGAAAGAAAACAGGCTTGACAGTGCAGTTGTTTAGGCGACCGGGAAATAAGCAGTGACTAGCAAGTATACGAGTTAAGTAACACAAACTTTGTAGTCTCGACCACCTATGAAGACTGTCATGCAATACGAAGGCAGGACGCTGACATTATCGGTTGGGAAACGTTAAGGGGTTAGGAACACTGAAACTGAAACAATGTAAGATTAAATGAATAACTACTTTCTGACTATATTAGAGTGTTCGGATGTACAGGTACTATTAACACAAATTAATGCTCGAGTTTGTCTTCCACAATCCTTGTGTCCCAGTATCTGTTAGAAAATTTCATTGAGGCGCCAATTCGTTTGAAGTTTCTAAAAATGCATGGTAGAGCTCCTGAGCAGTCAAAGTAGCTCTCTAATATCATTGAGAACATTATCACTCCGCGCCAAAAGCCAAACAGAAACTTCCTTAGGAAAGCAATCTATAGCAGCGCCAAGAGAACGCGGACGATGAAGGTAACTTAAAACGCAAGCGCTGCGCTCATGTTGTACGTTTCCTTCATTGTCCACGTGCGGTTCGCGCTGTTTTCGAATGAGTACCTACGAAATCGCTCAAAATCCTACTTTGGCAATGAAAGCATTGACGGCAGTTTTTTTTTTATAAATACGGATAGACACTTCCAATAAATCTATACCTTGAGCTGGTGATTTATACTTTAAGCTGGTGGTTTCTAATGGGATAAGCGAGAAAGTTGGAACTGCCGACAGTTGTTCACTGCAGCCTTGGCTCACTCAACGCACAGATCTCGTCCGTTATGTCACCACGCGGTTTTTCTAGCTCAGCATGTTGCGAATTATATAAAGTTCTGGAGACCCCGAGGAAAGGCTCCTCACTGAGTCAGAACATCGAGCCACTGAATGAACTTAGTCTACAAAGTGCGTAAGTAGGCGAAATTGTATCTGCCGACAAAGGTCTATTTGAATATGCTGCCCGTAGGACGACCTCTTGCGCTGACCTGCGATTATATTTCGTTAATTTCCTGCTCATTGTAACAATTCGTGTGGAAGGGTAGGCCTACTTTTTAGTGCGGCAACATTAGGAGAGCCATCAGGGCAAAAACTGTCCGTCCTCGGCAGAAGCGGCGGCGTCTGTATCGAGCCTCCTCCTGCCGAAATTGACAGGCGGCGAGAGCCGCCTAGGAGAATTATCTTCATTTGTAAGATATAGGGGGCCGATGCCGGACTAAGACTGCGCGAGCAAGAATTAACGAAAGTAGCGATTACAATTCGACACGTCATAAAGGAATCACAATTGTAATTCACTTTCAATTGAAACATAATGAGAATTGAATTAGATGAGTGAGTGAAAGACAAATGATGCCGGATTCGAATAAGCTGAGTGAAGAAAAAATAACGCATTTCCGCCGCATCAATGCAAGTGATGACCATTAATTTTTTCTTGTGCGCGTTATCTGCACGTTACCAGATGTCGGCCACAGAAGAAACATGCAAAGTGCCACACATGTTCTTTGGGACCGCGTAAACAATTACAAAAACATTACGCAAAGTGATTTGCCATGTTGCATAAATCCCGCCAAAATTCATGTCTGGCTGTACGTTTGTATATATTCACTAATATTCTCGTATAAATTCATGTACTTATACGTTAATGTTTGATCTGATTAGATAACGAGAGACAGTTTAAAGCACTCGAGGTAAGTTAGGAGATATTTTAACATTGTAATCTGGAAAATATTCAAATTTTTTACGAAGAGAATTAATACGTGAATGTTTCTATTTTGCAATATTTAACGTCGTACGCAAACACTGAAATCAATCCTGCGTTAATAGAAGTAATTACATCCGCTAATTTAAAATATGATGACTAACCAGCTTTTCGTAGCAGTAGATTTCCGCCAAAATGCGACATGAAACAGTGCTGGCGTTTTATTCTGCTATGCTTTCCCGTATTATAACAGCCAACTTTCTGAAGCCACCAAAATAAGAAGATATTGGGCATAGCTCAACAATGCTTTACACTCAAAAAGGCTGAGGTTTCGTGAAAAGCATGTTAATGATATTTAACGGGTAGGCAAATTCAAAGCACATGTATTTTTCCTTTCAAGTGCCACTGAAACTTCCTCATTAAAAATAAGTCAGTTTTCCACGCCTTTAGAATGCCACATCCTAAAATGAATATATGGATGAATGGCATTCAGGTAAATAGTTGAGGCTTTATGATTAATACTACGGTTTCATTCTTGGTTATGCAGCAATTAGCGTGCATGTCCTGGGCAAGAAAGGTTTGAATTTGCAGTGCTGAGTCATGCTATTTTTTCTCATTTCAGTGCTTGCTGACCGACCTGCTTACAACCAATCCGGGAAATCTAATCAAGCGAGTTCTCTGCGATGTCGTGAGGGCGACGGGAGCTTTATTTGGAGACATTTTTCTGGGGCAAATGGTCCACACCGCCATTACCGGAGCATTGTGCTAACAAAAGACCTGACACGAAAAAATTCCTGATAAAACTAGAGTACGGTAATATCCGGCATACAGTCGGCACTTAGTGCATAGTCCAGAGGGGTCTAGGTTGGTGAAAAATGAAAGTGTTCTATTGTGTCCGGCCCGGATACGTAGACTGCTGCCGATACACTGAACCGCGTTTGGCATTCCATGCAGTGTACGGGATATTGAAATGAAAAAAAAAATGCCGTAAAGTCTGCACATAAAGTCCAAAGCTGAAAAGTTTAACTCTTAAACCTTTATAAACCGCGTGCTGTATGTCGCAAGTTATGACACTAGCGAATATCCACTTCTCTCAATTGACCGTCTAAATGATGCAAGGAGGGGATAAATATTGTTTTTCCCGTTTACGAGATGCTAACATGCTTCTTTATAGAAAAATCCTAGCAGCATTGTTGACGAACTGTCACCGATAAAAGTACATTTGCTTCAGCACCCCACAAGCGGCACAAAATAAACGGCACAGTATATCACTTTGTACTTGTTTTGCCTTTGCCTTTCCTGAAAGCAGTTTGACATGTCAGAAGGAGAATAAAACATACAATACCTAGTATTTCTTATTGATTTCTCATTGACATCAGTGGCGGTGTTAAAGAAACAAATCATGCAAGAAAAAAATAGAGCTGCGAGGTACTCCATTTCGGAAATTAGGCAACAAGAAACGGGAAGGCTTCCTGTTGCGCACAAGTACATTGCCAGTACACAGACACATGGCGTACCGACGTGCGTTTCTGCAGCGACTTCCATAAAAAATGTATGATGGTGGAAAAGGTTGCTTTCACAATTCTTGGAAGGGCGACCACTCTTGAGTTGTGTTAAGATCCTCTTAGCTGAGCTCTATATGTTTGGGTGACACTCCTGCGCTGCAGAGAATATTGACATGGCTTCACTTTCTTCAACAATAATAATTGTTTCCTTATGTCTTGTTAGGCTGTTTTCCACCCATGCTAGATGCACAGATGGCTTCGCCGTACAAACTTAGTGAAACTTGTGGTTGGAGCCACTTTGAAGCAGTGCTAGCCGGTGATTGTGGCTTACCTGTTTAATGATCTGGCGCGATAATGAAGCACCTTTCTGTAGGATACTTAGAATGTGAAATATTTTTCGAATGTATTATTCAGTGCGTTGAAAAAAAACAGCACAGCCAACTTTATGGGCCCCAGAATGCTGCGGCAGCACTCTGGTGGGTAAGCTTTACTTGAAAGCGTGAAAGACGGCATCGAAGAGTAGGATCCAAGAACGTGGAACCAGGTTAAGTCGCCACATAAATCAATGGAGACTGTGAACGTCTCAATCTTAGACTACTAGACTACACGGCGTGCACTGAATCACCGTACTGGCTCCCTCTCCTCGAAATCATTGCCTGCAATGCGCAGTAGATCTCATTTGGATGCTTTAAATTCACAAATACAGCGTAATTGTAATAAAAAAGCAAGGACCTTCACCCAGGGACTTTGCGGAAAGCGACCGGAGATAATTTAGCCTGCCCACACATTGACATTCCGTCAAAACTCTATGAAAAGTTCGCAAAGCAACCCTGGAAGTAGGTACACAAGCTAGGCCACTGAGCTTGCGGCGTCATCACAACCTACCCATTAGATGTCGAGTAAAAACCCTATCGATTTGCTTTCATGAGCATATGGGCAATCCCGATATATTATAAAATGGGACGATGAAGTAAAAATAAAATAATTCAAGAAGAAAGCTAGTTAAATATTCTTAGGAATCGTTGTGACGACAATTGCTGGGGAGGATAGAGGCATTTATACAAAGCGTGCAATTTTATTTCCTGTTATTAGGCCTGTAAGGATTGATTCGGGCTATGTGGCGCTCTGTTGTCGACCGCTATTCAATAATCTTGACAATGCAAGTTCCTTGAATGTGAACCGAAACCTCCATGAGTACACTCATGTACGCTATTTGGAAACCCCTCAAAACCGGTGCGATTTTCTATCTAGGTGGCCATTCCAGGTGCTGCATCCTTTTCATAAGCAGAGGTAACCATTCCTTTGTTATATTTAATAAAATTACACAGTTTAAGCAGTTACACAACTGTCAGCGGTATATAGGAGCAATCAAACTGGACTATTTTGTCGATATTAGCAAATTTTGGATGCGTGTAAGCAATACACCTTGAAAAATATTAGGGGTTTATTTTATGTGAAAACACGGCGCAATCTGCCCAAAAATTGTGTGTGAACAGCCAGGATCTTCGTCAAGATAGCCAAATATTTCTATCGCGAATATTATCTAGGCACTGAAAATTTTTAACTGCCTGTCAGCAACAAGCTGCTGAGGCGTAAAGATCAAATTTACAATTGATGGAATTCTCTGTTTATGCCAAACTGCCGGTTTGAAGATACGTATGCATTCGCCATGATCTCCTGCCCCAAGCGCTCTATGGGGTCAAGGAGAACAACGAATAAACGCAGCGTCATCACAACCTGCTCCTCGGCTAGTGAAAAAACTGCCTAGCTAGGCAGGTGTCCGTTAAATGAATGATTTGTCCCGCGGGAAGAGCAACCTAGGTCGCACAAGTGCAACCACTGGGAGCACCTGCCCTCGCAAGGCAGTAGCGCATCGCGCAACCGCTGTACCACTGCACCAGGAGGAAAATGAGGACTCCCAGGGATCTATGAATGTAAAGTAAAGAATGGCCATCAATATATATGAACTCAACTCAATTCTCTATCGAGCCATACGTTTCGAGTGGAGCTATGTTTCCTCTCCAATTTCGCACCCTGTGTTGATATAATAAAAGTGAGAAAAGGATAGGTGCAATGAAACTAATTTCATTTTGCAATTCTGCCGGACATGTCACGGTCACAGTACCCAAAAACACAAAATATTTATTTTTTTTGCGTCGAGTTTTTCTTACAGATTGAATCAAAGCAGGCTGTCTCTCGATCGCACCGATTACCTTGTATGAAAAGAAGCGAGTAATGAGGCAGTTGCTCCTCAAGCTGCAAGAAAAGCCTCCTGCGTACAAACATATATGATCCTCTCTCGGTGTTCGAAGAAATTTGGTTTCACCTGGGGCACTAGCATCTGCTTACCTGAATGTAGGTGCGAATCACTGAAAAGCGCTTTTGCGCAGGCAGTTGAGAAGGCCGTGTGACGCATATTGGATATCTGAAAACGCGTTTGGGCAAGCAATATCTAACAGCCGGAGCAAACTGAGCATTACCCCCCTTGCCTGTCGCCGAGGTACCCTACTCCTGCTTCTGTTTCTGTCTTTCACTTCCACCTGTCGTTCTTCCACAGCCATCACCTCTTCCGAATTTTCGTTTTCCCCCTCCCTTTGTTATCGCCCTACTTTCATTCTTCGCCACGCTGTTCGCTTTTCCATAGCCCTGCCGGTTTGCTGTTATCTTTGCTTCGCTATACGCTACACTCTCGAATGTTTTTTTTTTGTTTTGGTTGCACTGCCATTAGTCCCAGAACACTTCGTGTTCGATAAAGGTGAGTTTTTCGACCAAGCAGTTACCGCAAAGAAAAAGAAAAGTATGGCAGGCTGGCCCTTCCCCTGCACGATCACCCTATCAAACACTGCTCGGAATGCCTTCCTAAATTGCGCTTTCTTATGAAAACTCGCGCGACACGCATTGTCTGTACTGCCGCAAACCTTTTCAAATGTCGCGCCATTATACCGAAAGCGCTTTGGACCTATAGTATCAACTTCAGAAGACACGTTTCTTTGTAATCCACAAAACCATCTATACACTGTTTTGTCGAAAGTATTTTGTTCTGGCAACACTGCGGTTCAGCCCGAGAACACTTCCTGTTTGAATGAAAGCTGGGGTGCCAACTGTACCGCTGCCTTACCAAACACTGTGGTGAATGCTCTGCTTGCCACGCTGCCCTATCAAAAGCAGTGACACACGTGTCGTCTGCATTGGCGCATGCTGTTTAAAACGCCGCGCCATTGATAAAAATTGGTTTTGGGGGAAAGGAAATGGCGCCATCTCTGTCTCGCGTAATGCCAACGCTCCAGAATAATGTCGAACACGGCCACCGCAGCCGGGTTCGAGCCCGGGACTGCGGCTCTGCAGCCCAGTTCCCTAACAGAGCCCAGTTCTCTAAGCACTGTGCAATGAGAATGAAAATTGGGCTTCGAGGAAAGGAAATAACGCAGAAACTGCCTCACATATCTCGGTGGACATCCGAACCGCGCTGTAAGGAAAGGAATAAAAGGAGGGACTTAAAGAAGAAGAAAGAAAGTGGGGCTGTCGTGGAGCGCTGCGGAAAAATTTAGAGTTGTTACGGAAGCGCATGCATTCATTCAGTCAACTGACGCAGGCCTGCAAAGCCGAGCGTCGCCTCTACCTCCCACCGCACCCCTTGACAATTATCACCAGACACTTTGGAGGCGGCTCCAAACACGTACCTTACCCTCCCCTTATATACGCTCGCACTATCACCAAGTCCACACAAACACCTCCTGTACCCTCTGCCACAACCCCAAAGCCACTCTCGATTATATCCTTTTTCCTGTGCCCGGCGGATCCTCCCCAGCGGGGCCTGGAGCACCTTACGACTTCGGAGGCTTGGAGGCTTGGGAGACCCTACTGCGTTTCGAGGACCGGGCCAATCAAGCCATCGCCACAGGCTGGGCTGCCAGCGTCATGAGCTTCCAGGACATGAACGTTTCAGTGCAGTGGGGCCGTGCGGGAGCTCAAGGACCTGCGTGTCCTACACTCCCCAGTATCTATTAAAGTGTTAACTACCACCACCTTTCCATGCGGTTGGGTTTGAACCCGGGTACTCCGGATCAGTACCCTGAGCACCCTAACCTCTCAGACACCACGGCGGATGCGCCAATGATGCCGGAGGCACTTTGGGGCAGTATCACAATGAGCACACAAGTTTTACACGTATCAAAACCATGCGTTACGCCAACAACGACGTTGCTAAATCAGGAACGCGCACCTCAGTGATTTGCTATAAAAATTGTTCCTTTGATGACTCCTTCTACTATTGTGAGGAAATGGAAACATGGGTCGTTGATTCCTGGTGCGCCGCCTTACGTCATGCCGTCAACGGCTTCCTGAAACAAGGAATACAACTGCTGCAAAAGAGATTCCGAAGTGTGAAGGCCGTGAAGATTGTGAAGAGCCACTGGTCGTGTGGACCATGAATAATTTGTTTTATTTCGACTGCCACCAGTCAGGTAATTTTAGAACTGACATCCTTGCGGTCTTGTAAAAGCCAAAGTTTTACTCCTACAAAAAAAAATAATTAAATATGCTGCGGTTTAATTACTTCTGACCCTGGCTAGAGAGAAAAAGCTGTGTTGTATCGGCAAGTAGACTTGGATTGGAGTCTGCAACGCTGAGTGCGTTCCGCACACTGGATAAGCAGCGCGCCCACCCTACCACCTTGGAAGGTGGGAGACCAAATTAATAGTTGATTGCGAGAGGTTGGTCACCCAATGAACGCTGCAGCCTATACTACCTCCCTCTGCTGGCGAATGGAAATATCAAAGGTAAAGTGGCGCTTCACGATGGTGGACCACATATGGCAAGGCCTAGAGCCACACTTGACCTCTGCCTCACTTGAAGCTCAACCGGCGACGCACGATGAAATTGGCTTTACCTAGCGCAGTGAAGCATTCGCATCAAAAGCGATAACATTTACTTGTTCCCTCTGTAGCTTCTTCACCGTATGCGCGAGTTTGACGTTAAAACCAGGAGACACCACGTAAGAGCTATGAAGTCACTCAACCACTCCCACCGCCAAAACCGAGCGCTCCCTTCTGCTTACTCGCGTGACAACCATAACGTCCCTCGACCGCAGCTATGCCGAAGCTGAGCGCTCAAGCTGTCTAGACAGTCTCCGCTGCCTCTCACCCAGTGCCAACGGATTGCAACAGCTCACGACAATTTAACGGCAGCAGTAGACGTTGATGACTCAGGCGAGATGCCTCGAGTGCTGTCTATGTCTCAGAGGTTGCGAAGACAACAGGCTGAAGACGAAGCTCACGACTGTTGAACCTGGTTAGCGAACGAAAGCTGTGGTGTATCCGTCAACTAGACTTGGCGTCTGTAACGTTGAGTGCGGTCTGCACATTGAATAGGCAGCGCGCCCACCCTGCCACCCTTGCAGGTGGAATTTAAATTAATGCTTGATAGCGAGAGGTCCGTCACCAAATGAACGCTGCGGACTATTGCTGCAGTGGCGCGTGTCTGCCACAAAGTGTCAGCGCTACTGCATGGAGTCACACCTCTTTCTCACCACCTCCACCGACCTCCAAGTGCGAATGAGGCGTCCACGCACACAGGCAGCCCTTCCTTTTCTCAAATTCAAGGAGGTCTAGAACGTTATCAACGACAACGCCAATGAAAACATTCAAAGCCGACGGCATATAGCCCCAGCTTCACATTTATGCCGCAACGTTTTGAATGCCAACGCATGCTGCCCATATCTCTCACTACCGCTCCCACGTAGCTTAAAATCCGACTGAGGTATCCACTATCCCGGAGGGGCCTGTTATGCTGCTTTCCTTTGCTTTCGATGTTCCCGCTCATTACCGGTTTCGACACAGCTCCGCTTCGGCGACGTCAGGTGGTTCTCTTCGATTCAAGGCCATATGAAGCACACGCCGAACAAGGTATGGAAGGGAGTAGTACTTTACAGAATGCTTTCGCTTTAAAATTGGGCAATGATTTAACCCGGCTAAACCTAAGCAACCAAAGCAAGAGCTTTAATTTTAAGCCTGGTAAACCTTGGCTGAACGTCAGGCATTACCACCAAGAAACACCTAAGCCTAACTAAGCTTTACTAGACTTAACTTCCAAGTTTTTCCTTTCGTTACTTAGGTTTAGCCGGCTTAAACTTTTGTAAAAATTTATTACTGGTTTATAATGCTTGTGAGCGTGAAAACTAATTCTAAGCTACATTTTGCCCCAGTGAAATATCTACCCGTTACGAATGATTGTCTAGGAAATACGACATGTTCCAAGCTGGAGAATTGGCTATTACACCCTCAAATAAGTCTCTTCCTCGCCATCTCATGGGCAACGTACGGCCGCAAAATTCCTGACATCATTTGTTGAGTAAATCCGCGGAAGGCTCAGGTGCGCTTACAACGGTCCGGAGTCTACTCAGTTAAATAAAACACCTCCTAAAAGGCTCTCATCAAGGGTAGGAAAAGGGAACGTGTGATATGCACTGAATCAGCCTTCATTTTCACGAAATATATTTCGATCTACCTTACAGTGCAACAGCGTTATCGGCATTAAAATAAGACCGTTTCCTTTTTCTTTCAAAACTCGTATATCCCAGCCAGCCAAAAAAAAAGTAAGGATTACAGACTGGGATTTGACTCCGCGCGCAAATACGTCCCGCGTATTGGTTGTTTTCTCACGTTAAAGCTCTCGTTCACCTGGCTCCTCGAGACCGGAGGCTCACCGACCATAGACGCTGAAGAGCTCCTCGCTAAACAAATATATACCAGAAAGCACCACTTTTTCAGAGGATGTAAGAATAAAGGCAGGGAAGAAAAGCTACTAAGAAAGCAATTAAAAACAAGGGATCTGTGAATAAAACTATACCAACCAGCCCGATTATCATTAGTTCAGCTGGAACTTGATGCCAGGATTTTAATTGAACATTCCTGCATAAATACCATACACTTCATCGCGGACGGATATTGATTGAACAATGACAGAGTACTTATACAACGTACACAAACAAGCAGTAGATACATAGAGCATGGAAATCTATGACCAGAAACGCCATTCGCGCGTTTGAAGAGGTGTGGTAAATTAACGTAGCTTTTGCACACCTCTGCGATTTCAGTCATTTAATTATTAAGTACTTCTCAGCAAATATCGTCTCAATGTTTGCCTGATACTCCTGATTTATATTCAATAAATGGCTTTCCTCTCTGGTGGACTGAGTTTTTGAAAGATGATAAGACTTTTATGAATGAAGAGAGTGTTGAAATTTTTTCCTGTAGTTACAAGAGCTAGGTCATGCCGTAATCTTTCATTGTTAGTGCGAAATCACTAATCCGGAGGTTCATAGTGTAGCAAAATTGTCTGTTGCCGATTGTATGTCTAAGAAGCACGACTATATTCAGAGCTGATGACAATGATAATGATGATGATGATGATGATGATGATGATATGTTTTCATGCTGATTGGCTCCACCTCACAGTACTTCCCGCTCATTTTCGTTTTCTACGTAGCAAAAATCCGCGTTTTTGCGCTTATTCTAATATAGTATGCATTTCTAAAAAATTTTTCTTTTTAAAAAATGCAAATCTAGCCACAGAAGCGCATGTTTATCTAAGGACGCAGGGTGTTTTTTTTTTCATCGAAACTCCAAGCACACGATACGCAATGACCTCCTCCGATATGATTCTGGGCTGGGCAGCCCGCATACAAACCGTGGGCATTGTGCTGCTGAAGGAATATTGAGGTCAATCTAGTTAGTGATTCAGGCCGCGTCCTTTGTGGGATACGATGAAAAGTACATATTATCTACGTAGAAATTATGTGCACTAGCCGTCTTCAAACGAAACCAGTAGGCACCCACAGCCTTTAGCTATCATTCAAGAGTTTATGACTTAGAATCAAGATCGCACCACCGGCACGTCAAAGTCGAGGCAGCCATAAATTCAAGAATCTAGATTTTTTTTTCACCACATGAGGTTTTCAATGTTCCTTTGCATCGTATTGTACTTCTTGTCCACTTCAATTTGATAGTTGGGTCGACATATAAGCGCCATGTCGAGGATCAATCCTTTGACATAAATTACATAAATTACGCCGGAAACAGGAAACAGTGTTTCTCCGGCGGGTGGAGCGGGTTAGTGTTACGGTACGCAGTCGCTAAGGCTTAAAAGGACGTTGTACTGTCGCGGGACTGTCACTGACGGGGAGGATGTTGCAGCTAGTGATGGGATGAAATGGTTTTTGTGCGCTCCCCGACTGCAGCCTCTTGCATCTGCTGCCGAGTTAACTCCCGTAATAATGTTAGGCCTATAGCCGCCCACAGAATTCACTGAACACTTGAACACTGAACAGGTGAAGCCGACGTTGAGGCTAAGAAGAGCAGGTGTCAAGTGCCACCGCGTTGAATTAAAGTGGCACAACTTTTGCGGTCATCTCTATCTGTAAGCAGGATGTGAAAGAAAATTGTTACAAATTAATATGTTGGGTTGATTTTTTCAGTCATAAGGGAGAAATTAGCGTCTATCCAAGGGACAACTTAGGGCTACCGAGGTAAACTATACAGCCTTCTCAGAAATGTGGCAGTTGAAGATAAATTAGTCTTTTTCTGGGGTCAATTATTCATTTACAATTTTTTTTTGCAACACATGTCTGTAACAACTGTGGTTTTTCCGCTATTCGGCTGCGAAAAACAAGGAGGGTTAGGTGACCCTTTGCTTTTGTGTGAAGGCGCCTACAAGCAATAACTTTGCACGTCCTTGGTTGCAGAACCTTTGTGCTAATTCATTTCGATGCATTGTATTCGTTGCTGCCTTTATTGCTACTATATTTTTTTATGCTAAGCAATAGGACTCCCAATCCTGTACATGTAACTGCCAGGTTTTTTTTGTACTCCTCGTTTGTTATAGCATAACGCTGCAGTGTTCGCCGTAGCTAACCACATAGACGCCTATGAATACAGGTTGTGTAGCATGTAAAGACAATAGCAATCTGAACGAGCCAATACGACCGCATCTTCACAGATTCCTCACTATATCAGAATGGCTGGATGGTTGATCAGAAGGCCCGAATAGATAAAAAGGCAGCTCAGAAGAACCTAACTCACTTTTTCGAATACCAACTGATACAAGGGTCTCGTAAAAGTATATTTTATTTTATTCTTAAAACATTGCTTTACATCTTAATAAAGCTCTTTTGTTAGCCAGGAAATGCACATTTAAAACGCGCTTTCGTAAAACGCCGCATGGAATGAGACGGCTACAATCCAAAACAACAAACCGAACGCAAATGAAAAGAGGAATGCAACCATAAAAATTAGCTCGTATAACGTCTTTTTTCAAGTCTAATATCTGTACATTTGCAAGCGTGCTGATTGAGCATGAACGCAGTATAAAACATTCTTCATAGAAAATTCTCGGTGTTCCTCGGTGGAACCTCCATTTAAGGCTCTAACACTTGTTCATTTGCATGCCTGCTGATTGAGCGTGAACGCTGTACAGAATACTCTTCATAGAAAATTCTCGGTGTTCCTCGGTGGAGCCTCCATTTAGGGCTCGCGCCATGTCAGCCTTGAAGTCTTCTGTGTCGGTCTCGGGAACGTATTTCCGAAAGTTGAATGCTTCAAACATGGCGTCTGGAACGAAAACACAATCGTAAGTTTGCAAGCTGCATATGATTGCGCCGGAATGAAAACTAGTCGATGCGACAAGTTTTGGGAATGGTCCAGTCCAATTGGATCCTATCTATTTTCCACTTTGTGCTATATCTGAACAAAATTCCCGAATTATCTTAGCGGTTGTGTTTAGCACAAGTGAGAATACTAGATAAAAAAAATGCTGAGAAAACTACCTTAGCATACCGTAACTTTGTGCCACATAATTACTTTTCCAGATCAGTGTAAGACGCTCAGAGATAAATTCAGTGCTCGAACACATGTTGTACGACTTGTACAATCCTCCCTACGTTTATTTCATGCTCAAGTGAACTTAAGTGACAATATTCAACTTCCTCCTGTATTGGCTACGTCTCAGCAGAGCATTGAGGAGCAGTTTCTTGTGCCTTCTATGGAAATAACCTTTTGCTCAGGCACGTGGTGCTCACTACAATAGACCAACACATGTGTTTAAACTCAGCAGCACATATAAACTAAAACAATCATTACGAAATTGACCAGAGTGCACTCGATTGTTGCAAGACGTGTCCGGAAAGTAAGAATATTCCACGCACCACCCGGTAAGTTAAAAAGCGATTCGACAGGTGGGAGCACTGCCTTATACATTGAACGTTCACCTTCCCTCTGCTTCCTCTTTACAGTTATCCTCCAGCAAGAGGCCAATTTGTACGCCATACAAACCTCTGCGCTCATCCAGACACCCGCCAACAGCGAGCTGCAATCCGTGATGAGCTCTCTATAGGCATGCCAGAGACTGACCGCCAGCGGCCATTCGCAGTCATATCTGTGATGTTTTTAATTGTGTTTAGAATCTACCGAACACGGTGCAGTAGTGCTGTGAATTCACGGAATGCAGAGCCAATGTTCACAAATAAAATAGTAGCGGTACATTTTCTGTTGTCATTGGTGACCTTGGTGATTTTGTTCGCACAAACGGGTGACGATGAGGCATATTAATGAACTCAATCTTCCTTCCTTTAAAAACCATAATTACCTGTGCTGCATGTTGAGAAACTTTATAAATTTACGGCAGCGCACATGCAAAGCAAATGAAAGGTTTGTTTATTTTTTGAGGATTTAACGTCCCAAAGCGACACAGGCTATGAGGAACGCCGTAGTAAAGGGCTCCGAAAATTTTGACCGTCTGTGGTTCCCTAACCTTTACTGACATCGCAGAGCACACGAGCCTCTAGAATTTTGCCTGTAACAAAATTCGACTGCCGCAGCCGGCATTGAACCAGTGTCTTTTGGGTGAGCAGCCTAGCACCATACGCACTGGACCAGAGATGTGACTGCAAACGCAAGCAACTGATAAGTGGCTTATGACTGCTTGATGACAGCGCCTAGGTCCGTACAACTAACGATACCGCCTGGCTTCTGGCGGGATTAATGAGGGAATTTTGGGACCATGTAACGAATAGCCCAGTCCCGGTGACTGGTTAGTTTTACGCGTTTGCGTGTTTAAAGAAGCATATCGCTGGGGACGCATTCGCCGACAGAGAGTTGACAGGAAGAGTCATGGCGTAGTTTGCTCGTTAGGCGAGAGATTACAATGGTCACTGCATTCACAACTTGATTCCCAAGCAAAAAAAAGTTTTGTAAATTGGCGGCCAATAAATGAATTAAAGTAATTGCAATGAAGATGACTACCAGGCGCCGACGCAACGATGATGAAGCTCTGGAGGCAGCCTGCTGACGCTCATGCTGAGATGTGCTTTTGGTGTAATGCACCCTGGCCAATCCCCCACCATGCGTATGTGTCATCAAGCCTGAGGTTATCATAAACACTTCTTCTCGCCGGGTTGTTTTCCCGATTACGTGTGACCAAGTCTTCGTTGCCGGTGCTGCTCACGTCCCCATAAACCACTCTTGATTTGGTGAAGGTGGTGGCGTCAGACTGAATTGTTCACAATCACCGTCAAGCTCCTCAGCGGCATGACCCCAATCACGACGACGGAGGGCAGTCAACAGCCTGCAGCCCCATCGCAGCCGCTCACCTGCTCCGGTGCCGCCCGGCAGCACCACCCGGCGGTACTTCGTACTAACAGCGATACGCATTTTAAAGTTTCTTTCGATCTTTTCTTCAGCGTTGTGAACGAACTTTTCTTTTTGTTTTATAGTTTATTGGGGTTTAACATCCCACAGCGACTCGGGCTATGAGGGACGCTGTAGTGAATGGCTCCGGAAGTTAGCACCCCCTGCTGTTCTTTAACGTGTACTGACATCTCACAGTACACTTGGCTCAAGAATTTTCCCTCCAACGAAATTCGACCGCCGCAGCCGGGATCGAACCTACGTCTTTCGGGTCAGCACCTGAGCGCCTTAACCACTGAACCACCGCGGCGGCGTCGTGAACGAACTTTTCATGTCCTTATTTTCAGGATGCCGTCACTGAAGAACTTTGTTATATGTGTGACACCGGTAGTAACTATTCATATATAGAGAGTGGATTCCTCGCAGTTCCCTTTCTCGTATGTGTTCCCGGTTGATTTCTTTCAACGATATAACTTTGCCTATTCTGCATCCTCAGCAAAGTAGAGTGTACTTGGTTTCTTGCAAGCACGTTGGAACCTCTTCACATGAATAAACAACTTCCTCTCATTTTGACGGCGCATCAGCCCTTTCTATAGAGGAAAAATTTCAATTTGACAGAACACCAATGTGGTGCGCCCCAACACCAGTATAAAACCTAGCATATGCAAACCTAGATAAAACTGCTGAATATTCAGAGCCATCAAAAGAATTAGAAGGAACGGCAAATCGAGAATATTATTGCGTTTGTGCGTTATTAGGTGCGTTAGATAACGTAGGATTTTGCAGTTTTTTTACAGAGAAAAAAACACAGTTTAACCGCTTGAGGTCCATGAATGTATAGAGCTTTGATGGCCTGATGATATACATTTAAACACTACAAAGAAATTCCAACAAGTAAGGCCAATACGATTTTCATGCCTTACTGAACACAACGTATCGAAGAACGCACGAAAACCACAAAACGGGGATTTAAACTGCATTCGTGTTCGACATTTAAAAGCATTTACAGCGCGTCTCTTTGGTTCTTTTATATCCACCTAAGCGACGCATCGCAAACACATACCTTGCGTATGGACGCGTAAAAAATACCAAGTTTTTTAAACCACTAACTAAAAGAAGCTGTCACCACGTAAATTTTTTTGCGAACAATATGCACAATTTCGAGTGTATCTGATTTAACTGCTCAGTCATTACCTGCACATGCAGAGGCATCAGGGAATGGCCATGCGGTATCGTAGACGTAGAGTGAAATGCATTTCAGGCCAGCTTCTGAGACCATAAGCCTGACATCCGATTCGATTTGGGCCTTGCTCTTCTTGAAGTGAAAGCTAAATTGCTTGGAGAACAGCAACCTCGGGTCCTGGAACGAAAAAAATTGACCGTCAACACAAATATTGCTGGTATTTATGAGTAGAACTTTGTCATGTGCAAAACGAGGTCTTGCACAACGCGTTGTAACAGATCAAAATTTCGGTGCTAGATCGTTGCATTAACTCGACGCTGTCCGCTATTTCTTAATTACGACTGAGCGGTTTCAATTCTGTGTGCGGATTTGCAATAGTCGGTGATAACTGCTTTTTAATTTATATTTTCCGATTATGACAAGCAGGAAGAGTTGAGCACTCAGCGGGAAGCTTTTACGACTATTAGCACGTAGATTCGTAGAATGTGTGCAATTGATCACACCATTTCTATTACAAATTCGAATGCAGAAAAAATTACACTCGTTCTAACAAACTTAGACGGTCTTCGTAGAAGCAGCACAATGCAGATTAGGCGCCCTTGAGAGTAGCAGATAAGGCAGACGACATCGGGATTAGAGCGATGACACTAAAGGTGCTGGCACTCTGGCGTCAAGAATTTCTACGGCTCCCTATTGCGTCTACGTACTCTCTGGAATAATTCGTGGTATCGCAGTTAATCGCTACTTTCAAGTTTCGTGTACAGCCATGATATAAGGGCGTGTTCTTGGCCAGGTACTACATATTCCAGGAAGTTCTGGCACTCCTGCTTTCATTGTGGTATATAGCCATATAACCCTATTTCTGCTCTTGTAATTGGAAGCTGCGCGTATGCGCGAGTACCTTTCTTTTGCTAGATTTTCTATATTTCTCGGCGATTTGCCAGGACACATCACTTGATATATGGAGACACCTTTCTTTATACGGGTGGTTTTCACTTTCCGATTGAGGTCTGGATCGAAAGAAGAGATTCTGCGTTGGGCTTAAGATATTCTGGTCCCAGTCTGGGTCATATGAAAAGCACATGTTTATATCGGTAAATGCATGAGGCCTAGGTGACCGGAAAAAATAATTGGAGCGCTGAAGCACTTCCTGATTAAGCATGGTAAGATAACGATCCTAAAGGTTGTATCTTTTTCGAGGATCATGAACAGATCAGTCTGTGTCGAGTAATTACCTAATTGTTTTTTACAGCAAGTTGTAAACAAAAGGTGACTTGATGCCACAGAAAATAGAGAAATATGGGTATTATTGCTGTGTCGAAATCATATAGTTTCATGCGCCTTTGTTTGTTTAATTATTTATTCACGTTACCCATAAAGGCCCTCCAGATGAGCGCGTACATAGTGGGGGGCATGCAATGATAATAATAAACGCGGTACATTTTAGCAAGGTAACAAAGCACGTTAATGAAAACATAATGCAAAACACAAAAAATAAAAAAACGAGCACGAACAAAAAAAGCAAAGTTTTACACATTTGCGTCACAGCAATGAAGATCTTGGGATTTTTTGTCAATTTATTGGGCGGTGACTGACCGCAGACTACTCCATTAAATGATAGTGCGGGGAATTTATGAATTGGCGCAGGACGATTAATGACACTTTACGCGTTTAACTTTGAAATAATGATGACGGCGTGGAAAGTTGGCATGACGTGACTGAAACAAGTCGGTGCGAAGGGATGGTGGTGATAAAGCTTATTAGAAAGCGTTAAACAAGAAAGTTGGCGGCGATGTGACAAATGTTATAGTTCGGCATGTTTTTTATACTGAAACGCTTGCTAAGGCTGTGTAGTCTGAACATATAGAGCGAACAGCACGGTTCTGCAATCATTTGGTGTCAGTTTTAACGTAGGCTTGATCAGGGTCCCAAATGGCCGCGGCATACTCGTTTTTAGGACCAATTAGAGTTTTATAAGCCAGTGTTATCGTTATCTTTTCAATGTTATCCTAACTCTGGACCGTCTGTATCCTGACTATTCGAACTTTTATCCAACGACGCTGCAATTTGGCGCACTCTAATTACAAATATAAACCACATCCATTTAAACCGCTCCCGGCGCACTAGACTATTCTAATTATACTAACTCCGTCCGAATCACTAGCGCACTATCTATAAGATTCTGTACGTTGACATTGCGGTTCAAAAGGCACAAAACCCAAAACCGTGCGGTGAAGTCTGCCGCTTTAACAACAGCACCTTAAGGACAGCGTATTGAGATGAGAAACAGTTTTTACAGACTAGCCCTTAGTAGGGATTTACCATGTCATCCTGCCTGCGCTTACAACACAGAATTCCGGGGTGCCTCATACGAACCGTATCAGCTCACTTGGCTATGCCGAGAGCACTTAGGTAAGCAACGTTATCAGTGACAAACAGTACTCCAATCGTTCAGGATATGCACTCGCGTTCATCGAGAACCAAGCGGCTGACGGCAGCTGGCTTTAAGAGCAGTGAAAGAAGTGCAACCCCTCATGGGCGGTATTCTTTGACTGTAGAGAGTATGCTTCCGTCATCGTGACGCTTGTTGTTTTCGGTTCTCAACAAAAACCAAAGGGATTTGCGCCGTGCTCACTGAGCCGTTTTCAGGACCGGCCGGCATAACGCCAACAACGCTACTATACTGATTGCTCGCTTAGTCGAGCCATTTTCTGCGGCCGTTCACCGCTCATAGAGCATCAAGCTATTTTCCAGGGACGCGTCCTTGTACAAGCGTACAAGTGCCTTGACGCGTGTCAGTGCAGATCGCTGACTCTGAAACCACGGGTGAGCCAACCCGCAATAGGTTTGGTGGCCGCCTTCCTTTCCACGAAAGCACTGTCACACAAAGCCACAGCGCGGAGGAAAAATGTTCCCTCGCCTCCTCTTTTAAATTTTTTTCTTCTTGGACAAGCTTGCAAACATGATTAACAAATATTAAATGACTTGCTCAATGAACGCGGTATTAATAAATCACTCATAGCTGAAATATTTTTTATTATTGTTTAACGTCCCAAAGCAACAAGGGACGCCGTAGTGAAGGGCTCCGGAAATTTCGACCACCTGGGGTTCTTTAACGTGCGCTGACATAGCACAGTACGCGGGCCTCTAGAATTTCGCCTCCATCGAAATTCGACCGCCGGGGCCGGGATCGAACCCGCGTCTTTCGGGTCATCAGCCGACCGCTGCTGCAGCGGGTCAGAAGCCGAGCAACTGAGCCACTGCGGCGGCTTCAGAGCTGAAATAGTATCCAGTGTTTCTCGAAAGCTATGAAAGGCAAAGACGAGCACAAAAGAACCGGAATGATTTCGGTCTAGTTGGCTACCAATATAAAAAACTACATACTATATTAGGCTAGCCGTCAGAGATGAAACGAAGAAAAACGCCGGTCCTCTTCTCTGCTGTACCGTCCCATATTAGTTTGCGCACTGTTTTCATCAAGAATAAGATATTTTACACTTCTGATATCAGGGTGCATATTTGTAAATGGAGAGGGCAATGTAAATATTCAAAAAGTTCAATAAACATATTCGTCACCAAATACGTTTTACAAATTGCTGCAACGATGCTCAAGAGAGGAGAAAATGAAGTACGGTAAACACATAGAGTATATAGGGTTCAATTTGACTGCGATTTTCTCGTGAAATGCCGCAATTGTATTTAGTTCAAAGCATGTTGAGGTATAACCAGTGCGTCTGCCGCAACTTCCTGGCACCAGTATTGAAAAAAAAATTGAGGCAAAGGTATATACAATGATGCACTTGTACAATGACTCTTGTGAGGAAGTGTTCGTAAAGCCAGCAAAGACTGAGCAGAAGACGACCAATCTACTGTTAGTAGGAGATGAACGCTTAAAGGGACGAGCTTTTCACACAAAATACATGTCATTAGTCAGGTGTGACTATACGGGCCCTTGTTTGGAACTAGCGCTCATTGATAATTCGTGAAGCGTATCAGGGGTGGCAAAACACGAACGGTGCTGAACGGCACGATTATTCTAGCTCTCTGTCTGAGCACGAGGCACCACGTAAATGATTGAGTTAGGACTATTATTCATTCTTAACGGAAGGCAGCACGACTTCACATATTGAGTAGGCCTGTAATAAGTGCCATCCTCAGCGGCCACTGATCGCGTATACGGGTCACTGGGTAATTGGCCCCTTTTCTAAAAATGTATCCGCTTGCTATTTCATGTTTGTCCCTCTTCATGTTGGTCTCCTGCTTCAGAAATTTTCACATTGTGGCCACTCACGAAGACCAGACGGCTTTTACTGTGACTGCCGCCAGCAAAGGAAAAAAATATTGTATTGTGCGCAGTTGGATCTTGAAAGAAGTCCTTATTGGTTATTTTTCAGCTTTATGTAGTCGACAGTTCCTAAAGTTCTAAATTTTAGTGATTCGTGATGTGCCTGTAGTATTATCGCTTATTTAAGGCCTTTTTCTTTGCCTATAAATCATTATGGTTACGCCTACAGACCACTTTACTTATTTCGGCACTAGGAGCACGGTCCGCTGAAACCAGTTAGAGGTCCGCTTCCAATACGAGGATATATTATCAGGAATTATGCACAAATTCATGTTGAAAACACCATCGCAAAAAAAAACAGGGACAAGAAGACTAGAAGAAAAACACGGACCAGAAGACTAAAGGACAAACACAGAGCTTTGCTTGTCCTCTAGTCTTCTGACGCCTGTTTTGTTTCGCTAGTGTTTTCAACATAAATCTGCTGCAGCTAGCCCTGTTTTCTACCCTTATTATGCATAACCCTAAACAATTTTTTATGAGGGCAACTTGTGAATCACCGGCGCTTTCAGTTTTTCACTTTCCATTACTTTAGTCACTCGCATCTCTGCAGATAACAAGGTATCAATAAGGTGAATATCAAGACCACCACCAAGAAGGAGGTAGTAGATTTTAATCAACCTATGTGAAGTATGGGAAATGAGAAAGTGTGATCCTAAAAATAAGACAAGCTGTTTTCGTGTATCTAACAGTTTGTTGGCTCGTGCTCATGTTCGAGGAACTGCGGTGCAATTGACAGCAAGATGAAGCCAAGAATCTAGACTGAATTGAACATATCTGGCAGTCAACGTGCAGTAGCATTTGTCTGGCCCGCAATATAAGATGGTGGTGGCTTCTTACGTGCGCCTGTTCTCAATGCTGAGAAGTTAACGAGGCCTTTAACGCGCCTTTAGGATGCGCGCCTTCCTTTCATTATCACGGTGCAAGCCTATTATGTGTTTCAAAAAGAACATATTGCCATAGGTTTGATAAGCCAGGCAAAGTTGTTCGCCGAACTAGTGCTGCACTAATTTATAAATCATCTCTAAAACAACTGAGGTGAATGAAGCTATCACGCATATCTGAACGCGTCTTCATGGTTTTAATTGTTCTACCTTGGAGTTGTAATGTAGTTGTGTAGATATAACAAATATTCAGAAAAAGGTCTTTCTCTAATACACAGATACCTGAATGTACAACTGATCTACTCAAGAACATCAACGAAAACATCCAGGCTGACTTCATGATCTTTGATTTTTGCAGAGCTTTTCGGCACGTCTGCCATTGTCCTTTTATACTTAAAATATCGGCGCTGAGTTATATTCACTATATCCTGGAACCGGAACTTTATGTTACTTATGAAAACGGCTCACGGTTTTTGATCTCAGGCGTTCCTCAAATAAGTGTGCTCGGTCAATTAATATTTTCAGTTCAAAATAATGCTTTTCCATCTGATATTACATCATCAGTCCGATTATTCGCCGATGACTGCATAATTTATTGTTAAATCCGTTCAGCCACTGACAGTGACATTCTTTAGCAGGGCCTTGAATGCGCAATTAGCTGGTGTGCATTTTGGCAAATTACTCTTATTATCGAAAAACGTAGATTCATGACAGTTAGCCAGCGGGATGAAAATTCACTATTCAAATGTTTCCTTAACAGCACTTCCTCACATCTTGTAAATATTGAGGACTTCATCCGACTTCAAATTTTTCTTCGGCGAACACATTCAAAACATAATCGCTGAAGCATGATAAGCGAGCCAGATATTTCCGTCAGGAATATCTTTGTTGAAATTTAAAGCTGAAACTTACTAGGAGTACTCCCTAATGACAGCTAGAAAGAAAAGTACCACAGGAGGTTTACGAGTATGTAACGCAAGTTTTTAGCGCTCGCTCTGGTGGGACGTCCCAAAAAGGACAACGTTTCGTCGCAGTTTCTGCAGCAACACGCCTGCGCGGAATCCCAAGCCTCACGGTTGAAAAGGGTTTTAATTTGGTTAAACCTATTTTAGTGCGAAGGCACGGGTAGAATTAGTGGATGAAGAAGACGGTGTGTAATGCAAAGCACGAGAACGCGTTGCAGTCTTACACGAGGCGTGTTTGACGAAGACATGAGAATAAGAGTCTGCATAGTGGAATGGTATGCGTGTACGTAAAACATTTGGTAGCTTAGCGGGTTTTATTTCCCTGCAATAAAGAAACTGCGGCGATGGCCTAGTGTTCTCGTGCGCCGTCTGCGAAGCTGACCAATTCGCGGGTTCGACTACCAGTTGTGAATATGGACTTGATTTTCTTTAACTTGGCCTGGCCTCGCTGTTGCTGGCCGTGGCACAAAATTCAAAGATGACAAGATTCTCATTAGGTGTTAAAGGAGTATAGCCACCTCATTTTGGTGGCATGTTTTATTCTCTTCAATGATGCGGAAGACACTACTACGCATTAATCACCATGTAATATTCGCCTACGATCGCTAAATAACTTATAATCGAATTTTGTCTGTCATGCTGTTTCAGTTTGAACAGCTGAACGACGGCTGTGACGTCAAAAAGGGATTTTGTGTTACAAGAGGGATAGAAAAATGTCCATATGATCGCTGCTTCATCGTTTTAATTTATTGCATTGCTGAAGCCAGCCTTCCCCAAGAGCCGGACTGTCAACTAATGCGGAAACAGCGATTATATGTATGTTTTTCGTGTCTCACGTTACCTTTATGTAAACGTTGACGTCACTGTGCTCATTCTGCTGTTGAAACCGAAACAGCACGAGAAGAATTTGCAATTATAAATTATTTAGCGGTTGTAGCAGAATTGAAGGTGGCAATAAATATATATTAAGCCTTACGCATCATTACAAAGAAAAAAACAGGCATTCAAAATTTAGGTGTCTATACTGCTTTAAATGAGGCTATGAGTGCCTCGCACTAAAAGATGCCGGGAACCAGGTAGGGCATGTTTGCGTTTAGAACCAACAACTACCCTTAGTTGATGCGAATGTCCTGAGCTGACACCACTATGGCTTCTTCAGTCTACAAGCCCCGACGGTCCCCAAAACGTACAGAAGGGATTTCCTTCTCACTAATTTGCTACATACCAGCTAAGAAAATTTGCAGGTAACTCTGTAGACGCCAACGACTTCTAGGAAGGTCCGAAATTTAGTAACGCAATAATAAGAGCTGCCGCTAAGAATCTACAGTCAGCGGAGTATTCTATTTTTCTGGCTAAATAAAAATCATGAAAGAAATTGTATATACTCACCGGGATTAGCTGCCGCCATCGTTGCTTCAAAAAGAGATCAAGCCAAGCATCAAATATAGCAGTTGACACAGCGGAAGATACAAGGCATTCCCCGGATTCTGGAGTCAGCAACTGCGCGAGCTCCTTAAAAGCTTTTCTTTCGTCGTTGACATAATGAACAGACAAGAAGGAATAGATGCGATCGAAATGACCGTATTTGGCTAGCAGGACTCCAGCATCATCGCTGCAAAAGTCGAAAATGTCAAATGTTATCCTGTCATGGGCTGAGTTTTTCCTTCCGAATTCAATCATAGCAGGTGACTTGTCGACGGCCACGATTTTCTTGCACGGAAACGATCGAGGAACGAGGTGCGTTTTCGTAAAGGTGCCAGGGCCACATCCGATGTCCAGATGTAGTTGATCTTCCCTAGGCTTTTCAAGAAAGGTGATCCTGTACAGGGCGCTGGCATCTTCCTTTTCGGTATATGACAGCAAATCATTGAATTTCTTTGGATCCAAGATATTGCAGCGGTCGGTGCGACAAGGTAATCTAGGAAACGACGCCATTAAAATGTAGCCTGGAAATTTTCCTAACAGCGTATGTGGAAGCAAGGGTAATTTCGGAGCTTATAAACAGGTCTATAAGCGTGTACAAGAGCTGCAATCACTGGGTAGTCAATGATAAAGTGCCAGACTGCTGAACTTTACAGAGCCGCCTTCACAACTCTCAAAACCTGCTCGAGTTGTCAAAGCAGATAGCATTCTCTGAGACAGCACTGATACGGCGAATTTCCGGCCCGTCAACCATGGTAAACGGCGGTTTTGCTTACGCAGTGCTGGCGAGTCCGTTAGGTGCACAGCTAGAACCGTTGTTTACGGAGTTTGCGAGAGAGAGATAGGGCGATATCTTTTGCTTTTTCTAGCTGAATAGCTCGTCTGCAGCTGTTTACAAGTCCAGGGCTGCTGTCGCCAAAAGCGTCTAGACAGAGCGTTTCACCTAAGATTTCACTCAATTTTTTTGAAGAGCGCTTTGTTCGGAATTGCTTTGTCACCTATGCAGTGCATTATAATGCAGCAAAGACATGCTAACTACCAGACTGGTTCAATAATAACAAAGGGTTAACGTTGAACTATTAATTTTAGGTTGCTTAATTATGGAGAGGCGTGTAGTCCACCATAAGCATATACATATCAGTTTTTATATTTCGCAAAGGCGGTTACCCTCTGCGATGTGCCCGCCACATTTTGGCTACTTCGACGAGTTTTGTGCAATAGATAGATTTATTTGCCGGCAAGCTTCTCAAAAGCGCTTGCATTTTGGCTCCATTTAACCAGGATGTATTGGGCCACAGAACCGAAGGTAACCGCATTTTCGAAATTCTTAAGTGACATGGATATCACTTGCGTCGTTCTACACGCACTTCAAGTATTTAAGGAGCCTAACAGTAATAGTTAGAAAGATAATATTCAATATCAGTTAAACATCCGGCTAGTTGGCACATCCGAGCTGTATTCTGATGTGCTACACGGCTAATAATGCTAAGGAAAATAAACTTCAAACCCAAAAAGTCTATTTTGAAAAATTGTGTAAATCCTTAGGTGAAACTTCCTATATAAAGTAATAACGGTCAGATGATTTGCTTAGACATAAGCTCACACTCTTTTGTTAATAACCTTTTACCGCCGCGGTAGAAATGGACAACAACTTACGGTGAGCTTTAAACGCGGTGTTCCGAACGCACTGTCCTAATGGAACGGAAGTGCCTAATTACGGATGCTCCTGTTACACTTAAGTAGTTTTGCCAGTCCATGGGCGCTGCTCAGCTCGAAGGGCAGACGCGAAAAAATGCGGGGTCATGTTACACTGCACTTGAGGCAGTAAATTTTATTTATATTTTTTATTATACTGCAACTTCATGCAGGGGCTATAGCATGAATGCTGTGAATAAAATATAATAAAACATACATTTTCATGCACAAAGAGCACATGGCAGCATTAACATATAAAGGCAATACCTTAGCATGTGACAGTCTCAATGGTGGTCAAGTAATCAGAAAGCGATAATGATCGACTGTTTCCAAGTGTAGAGTTACAACGCGCCACAGTACGTGTAGAGTGTATTTGAGAGCTTTAGTTCTTGCAAAGAGCAGATGAATAAGAACATTGCGATTACTCCTAGATAAAGATGGTTGTGGAAAAGAGGTATGATTATTATCTGAACGAAGCAAGCAGAATTCACCATAGTGTGAAGAAGCATTAATCAATAAGTCACACCTCTTTAAATTATCAACTCATCAGTCTCAATATTATATAAAGATTTTTACTGCAAGTTCTAAGATAAAAGGTTGACTTTATTCTGTCCAGAATGAAAAAATCTGGGCATTAATGCTTGATCTAACACTTATATTTTCTATCACCTTTTTCTGTTCAGTAATATCCCAAATCCGGCGCCTCTATGCCTATACCATTCGACCTCTTTTCTAACAACGGTTTAGCTGACCCATTCTGAATAAAAATCCTAAAGCACATACTCTCCTCCGATCTGCTCTTCCTGCATTTTCGTCATTATCCTAATCCCCTGGATACCACTGAAGGGCGTGTTAGGCACCTAATTGAATCTGAAATTTTATTCTTTTTGGTGTTTCCTTTCATCCTCGAAGCATACATCGGTTTAGATGAAGGACAAAGCGTTAAATGTACCGGTCATTTTATGTTTTTAGCGCTGCTTGGATGTATTGAGCTTGAACAAAAAAGTCAAAATTTTCTAGCGCACTCATATTTCGAGACATATTACGGCGAAAAGTTTCTAGAAAGTGCGTGAGTATTTCCGCTATGCAAACCATAGAGCCACCATGTTCAGTAGTTTCTCCTTCAGTACGATCTGTTGAGAACATCAAAGAATACATTATTAAATTCGCCCTAGTGTGGGAAAAACTGCAGCAGGTGTGAACCACTTCCACGCTGTCTAAGTTTGGCATTGCGGTGCCAACGACAGGGAACCTAGGCAACCCGCGGTGACGTTCAACGCATCGATCTCCCCGCATTTAGCTGCAGCGTATTGAGATGAGCAGCCATTTTTTAGACGGACCTATACTAGTGCTTGGTCATGCCACGTGCCTGCGCTTATGACATGAAATTCCCAGTTCTTCTGAAGCCACACGTGAAGGTTATCAGAAAACTGAATAGGTCGAGAGAACTCAAGGCAGTAACCTTATCAGCCACAAACGCGCCTGTATTCGTTTAGTATGTGCTCTCTGTTCATCGCGAACCAATTAGCTGACAACAGTTGTTTTTAAGCACAGTAGTAGGAATGCAGCGCCTCTTTAGCTTTTTATTTGACTGCAGCTAGTATGCTTCTGTCGTCTTAAAGCTCGTACGGGTTGGATCGCCAAAAAAAAAAACTAAGGAATTTGCACCGTGCTTAGTGCGCTGACATCAGGGCCGTCGGGAGTGATGCCATCAAGGCTACGATACTGATTGAGTGCTCAGTCCAGACGTTTTAAGCAGCCGTTCTGGGCTCATACAGCTTGAAGCTATTACTGAATGACGCGTCCTTGAAGAGCTGATGTCAAAAGACAATGAAAGACAATCGTAGCAAAAAAAAAGTTAATATCAGAGCCTTCATTTCATGCATCACTGAATAAATATATTTCCCCAAATTGTGTTTGCGCGATTTACACAATACAGTTATAAACCAGGACCATTACAGTTTGGATTCAGAGAAATTAAATCATTTTGACATAAACACCTTCCATTTACATTTGACGGCGGGTGTACTCCGTGCTCTTGTAAATGCAGACCGCTCTTTGTGGAACACAGATGACGTGCCTGCTCGGTTATAGGTCACCAAAACACTTTGCTGGCCATCTTCGTTTCCAACTGAGTGCTGTCAGCAAGGCCAACCACGCGTAAGATGATTGTTATCTCGGCCCCTGTTTAATAAATTTTTTCTTCAGCAATCTTGCTAGCATGATTTACAAAAAAAAATATGCCTTGTTCAATAAACACGGTACTTTTAAATTGCTTATATAGACGTCAATAAGTTTCAAGTTTATTCAGTAAACCACACAATAATAATTAATACACTAAAATCAGTACAGAAGGAGGTCCCATAGTACACGACTGTCAGTAGGACCTCATAGGGCCGAGCAAGTGGGGTAAAATAGCAAACAGAGGAAGGCAGTGTATCAAGTAGTTAGCATAAAAATACAACCAATAAAAAAAAACTGAAATAGTAATACGTGTAAAAAAACGGGACAAGAAGTATATACAGTAACAATTTTGATATATGATGCAAAGAAAATAAAACTTGAAACAAGACATCCACTATTCACGGGAAGTACAAAAGGAGAAATATGAAAGGCAATGACAGGAATGAGAGGATATCGGGCTAGTTGGTGATTGATATAAGAATTACGCACGACTTAAAGCGGGACGTTAGCGGAGAAATGAACAAAAGCGGTTGCCTTTCTCTGCTGTGCCATCCCATCTTGGTTTTCGATCTGTTTTCATCACGAACAACAATAGATACGTAATTTATAATAGCGTGCATACTTGGAATTGGATGCCGCATTGTAAATCTAAAAACGTAAGTAAATATTCTTAGCAAATTCATCGGCAAATATAATTAAAAACCTGCTGCAGCGATACGCCACAAAAGAGAAAATGAGGGATGTAAGGGTACATGCAGTCCTTCAGGTTTCATTAGACCATGACTGTTCCTTTAGATGCCGCTATTATATAGCATTCAGATCATGTTAAAAGATATGCAACGGTGTGGTCACGACTTCCTTGCATCGCACTTCAAAAGAACTAGGGGAGAAATGGATATGAAAAGATGCACTTGCACAATGAATCTCCATAGGAAGTGTTGTTAGAGCCCAGCAAAGAGTGAGCCGAAGACAACGACTCTACCTTTCGTAGATTACCGCTTAAGCGGAATAGAATTTTACAAAAAATGTGTGTCCCTAGACAGGGGCGAATATAAAATTACCCATTGGGAACTAGTTCACGTTGATAATTTGTGAAGCACAAGAGGGAGGAAAGCAGCGGTGAAGGTTAAATGGCAGCGCACTTCTAATTTCCTTTCTGATACGCCAGCAGACTATGCCAGAGACCACATAAAGAATTCGCTTAGGGATGTTAATTTTTCCGCGGACACTGAAAGGCAACTCAAGGGCATGGAGTGAGTGTTTTGGCTGATTACTGCAATCAACAGTGGTCACCAATGTCACGACTGGCCAATGCATCATTAGATATTTTTCGGAAAAGTGGCGTTCGCGACTTCGGCCCCTTTTCGTGTTGGTCAGACGCTGCGATAACTGCCTTATTGTGGTCGCTCACAAAAACTAGCATTTCTTTGTGATTGCCGCAAGCAAAGAATAAAATATTTTGAGTGCAGATGACACGGTATAGGACTTCGAACGTAGTCTTTATGGGACCTTATCACTTAATGTAGTCACCAGGTTAGAAAGTTGTATATTGTGCAGTTTTTGTGATTTCTTAAGAAGCAGTGATATCATCGATATGAGGGCTGGAACTTTTCTTTATGTACATTTAATACTGGTTACGCCTATAAGGCTCTTTACTTAGTTCGGCACGGGGAGCAGGGTGCGCTGAAACAGGCTTCAGGTCCTCACTCATTCCGAGGCTATATTATCGGCAATTCTGCACAACCCATGAATAATTTTTCATGTGGGTACTTGTGAATTTCCGGTGTTCTCCATGTTTTTCTTTCTATTAGTGGGAAATCACTCATACGCTGAGCAACACCGACCAAGGACCTTGTTACCGTATGTCCATGCGTTGGCCGCACATGCGATCTTGTGCCGTTGACTAGCAACCCGAGTTAATACCCGAGCTTACCCTTGCTTCCCGAGCTTACCATTGTAACTGGGGTAGTAAAGAACTCGGGTATTAACTCAGGTAAGCTTGGAGGACCTTTGCTGCATCTGCGCGAGAGGTTTCTCAGGATTAGCAATATGGGTCGCACAATCCCTACCAGTGGCTATGATGGAAACAACCACCTGCCAGTGCGCTGGCGAATCTGTTAACCGCTACCCATAAAAGTGGTATGAGGACTCTCCACCTCCTATGAATGCATAGTAGTGCATCACCAATTCTGCATATATGGGGATTAACCCACTAAAGGTGTCTCGTCGTACCCTTAAGAGAGAGCTTAAGTGCCCCGTCTAATTTAAGAATGAACAAATGCTTTCGCACGTCTACTCGCTTTAAACAAGTTAAACCTCTACCAATTTTAACTGTAGCTATACTGTCAGATTTGCAACTGAGAAGGTATCAATAAGCTTAAACTGAAGAACACCATCAACACGGAGGTAGAAGACCTTAAGCAACTTGGTGGAACATCAGAAGTGAGAGAAGTGTCATCCTAAACATGAGACAACGCGTTGTTTTCGTGTATGTATTTTACAAATTGTTTATTAGAGCACTGTTAATTTGATTTCCTCCCCTTTGCATAGTAATCAAACTGTTATCAAGGCTCGTGAACATGTTCAAGCAACTACGATGCAACTGGCAGCAAGATGAACCCATGAATCTGGACTAAGTTGCGCATCTCAAGCAGCCGCCGCGGTCGGGTTCGAACCCAACAGCGGTAGCTGCGTTTTTATGGGGGAAAACGCTAAGGCGCCCGTGTGCTGTGCGATGTCAGTGCACGTTAAACATCCCCAGGTGGTCGAAATTATTCCGGAGCCCTCCACTATGCCATCTCTTTCTTCCTTTCTTCTTTCACTTCCTCCTTTATCCCTTCCCTTACGGCGCGGTTCAGGTGTCCAACGATATATGAGACATACGGCGCCATTTCCTTTCCCCCAAAACCAATTAATATTATTATTATTATTATTATTATTATTATTATTATTATTATTATTATTATTATTATTATTATTATTATTATTATTATTAAGCAGTCATTCAGCGGTAGCTATTATCCCGCTCGTACTATACGGTGGTGGTGGCTTGTTGCCCGGGACTGTTTTCAGTGCTGATGAGTTATCGGGGCCCTGGTGCTGAACGTTCGTGCGGCGTCTCTGTCCGTACGAGGGCGCCGGATTATTATGTGTAAAGAAAAGGAATTCAGTAGCTGGCGCTCAGTAAGTCGCCAACTTGTTCGCCATACTAGTGCGGCAGTAACTTATACATCTCCGAAGCAATTCAGATGAAAAATGCTGTCATGTGTGAAATCTATCTCAGCATGCAGTCATCTTTTATTTGTTCTAGCTGATCTGTGTGAAGTAGTGGTGTAAATAAATAGAATATCACATTAATAGTTACAGTGAAGCTCACTCAGCAGTTCAAGAAGTTTTTCCCGACAGATTTAAAAAATATTACGGTGCCGTCAAGTTTGACGCTTAATCGAAGCTTTCGTGGTCTTTATATTGCAGGGTATTCTTCAAAAGGCCAACTTTAATATGCTCAGTAGGGTTCTACCAGGTTCTAACAGTATTCCTTAGCGCTCCGTATCCAGATACCAAATGTGATTGGTTTTGTAATAGGCTTTATTTCAGGCAAGAAATGCACGTTCAGTCAATTAATTAGGTCTCTATAACTCGGGATAAGGAATATTTTTTTTGCATTTTGCATTGCATTCTACAATATAATTCTTGATCGATCGATCGATCGAATCGATCTCCTCAATCTGCCGCGATTCATTAGTTCTGGTGGGTTAAGTGATGAAAAAAACTTCAAATTGCTTTAAAGCTGAGGTGCACATATGTATAAGTGAACACTTTAAGCGTATACATTCCCTGAAGTTGACTTAGCCATAAGCACTCCTGTAGATATAAATTTAAAATGGGTCTGTGTTTCCATGTTGGCTTCGCTTTATTTAGTTGCAAAGAGTTATGGCCTAGCAAGTTAACAAAAATGGCTTATTTCACATGTTACTGTTTCATTCTTGCGTAAGAAAGGTGCACATCGTTTTATGAAACTGACATGAATAAAGTACTGCCGCCACATATCGACAAACCAGATTTGTTTCAAGATTTAGCTTTTGGCTTCCAAAACTTTTGTCAGGTCCAAACTGAATACGCCTCTGAAATTTGGGACTCGCACACCAAGAAAGATATCTATCAATTAGAGCTCTTCCAGAGGAAGGCAGTACATTTCATTCTTCATAAATATAGAAGGTCTGACTCTCCAACAGAGCTCATGAAAGACAATAACATTCCGTTGCTCCGTACACGCAGAAAAGTTAACCGTATTTCTTTCCTTCATAAAATTATAGCTGGTAAGTTTAGCATTTCTCCCCCTTCATTCCTCAGGCACTCCACTGCTCGAAGGATGCGCCATAGTAGGGAGCACTCCTTACAGCCTCTTTTTGCCAAAACAAACGCATTTAAGCACAGTTTTTTCGTCAAATAATAGCACATTGGAACGCACTCCTTCAATTTATTTTTAACTCTCCTAACGTGGAACAGGCGCTAAAAACTTTTTCGCTCAAATAAAAAGGAAGTGACTCCATTTTTTCCCCTTTTTCAGCATGTATTTTTTCTCTTTGCTATGTTCATCTTTTTGGTTTCGTTTTTGCTGTGTCACACTGAATGTTTTCCCGTGGTGTTGTGATTTGTGTTTTTTCATGCCCCTCCTGCTTGGGCCAATGCTGGCCTGCAGTATTTAGAAATAAATAAATAAATGAATAACAGCGAGCTCTAAGTGCATTGTGCGTTTGGAAAGTCGCCCCTAATATAGTACTCAAATGGCCTGCGCTTATTAACACTTCACTCGGAACAATAAAACATGCTTTCTTCCACACTTTAGGAACCACAGATACCTTTATACCAAGAGCACTGAGGAAACTTGTCTGTCACCTTGAGTTCAGTAACTCAGTTTCAGAAGAAGTAATATAAGCCGTGGCATGTGAGGGAAGCCTGCCTTCGAGATTTTGGAGGCATTATTGACTGCATTGCGCTAAACTATAACTGCTTGCATTTTGCAGGACCATAGTGTTATAACAGCCATTTAGAGCATTGCGTATGAGTTGTCAATCTTTAGTTTAACATATCAGGTATTTCTCTCAAGAAAGATTTTTCTGTAATTTTCAGCTAACACTTCTGTCGTTTACGGCATAATGACAGAAAAGGAGAAAAATTCACGTGGAGATTACAAGTATGCAAAGCAAAACGTTTAAGAGCTGGCTGTCCTGTGGCAGCCAATAAAGGAGCCGTGTGCTGAGTAGGGACACGCTTGTAGCTATGCATCGTTCTCCAGTGGAAGCTTTGGAAGAGAAACCTCCTAAGCCAAGGCGGATACAAAGAGCAGATAGCCCCAAAACTGTAGAGGGAGATGTCTTGCTCGCCACTTTGCCACATTCCGAAAGAAGCAGGCGTCAGGGGACTCTGCAGCTGACGGGGACAAAGCCGCAGTATTTAGGGACGCGATAACAACTGGTACCGGTCTCAAACTGTACTCATCAAGGTCTTCTAAATATTATTTCTAAATAAAAGTCCGCAAAAAAATGTAAGTACTCACCGGGATCGCGTCCCGCCGGCGTTCCGTCAAAAACAAGTCAAGCCAGGCTTCAAATATAGCAGTTGACAGAGTGGAAGATATAAAACACTCTCCGGATTCTATCCTCAGCAAATGAGCGAGGTCCAAGAAAGCCTTCTTTTCGTTGTTGACATAATGAACCGAGAGCAAGGAATAGATGCGATCGAAATGACCGTATTTGGCTACCACGACTCGAGCGTCCACGCCGCAAAGGTTAAAAATGTCAAATGTTATGCTGTCATGGATTCACTTTTCCCTTGCGGATTCAATCATCTTGGGTGACTTGTCGAAGGCCACGATCCTCTTACACGGAAATGATCTAAGAACAAGGCAGGTTTTTGTAAAGGTACCAGGGCCACATCCTATTTCCAGATCTAGTTGATCTTCCCTAGGCGTCTCAAGAAAGGGGATCCTTTTCAGGGCGCTGGCATCTTCCTTTTCGAAATACGATTGCAAATCATTGAAGTTCTTTGCACCCAAGATATTGCAGCGGTCTGTGCGATTGAGCAATGTTAGAACCGACGCCATTAAGATGTAGCCTAGAAGTATGCCTTAAAGACTTTCAAGCATATGCTGAAGAAAGGATTAATTCAGGGCTTATAAACAGCTCTACCAGCATAGATAAGAACTATAATCACTCTTTGTTCATAAGATAAAATTCCAGAGTGCTCAACTTTGCAAGATGCGTCTTTGAAAACCAGCTTAAAGTGGCAAAGAAGAAAGCTTTCTCAGAGATAGCCCTGATACGTTAAATTGCCTGCTGTCTGGCTGTTATAAACGGTAGTTTTTCTTAAAAAGTGCATGGAAGGCGTTTAAGTGCAGAGCTATAATAGTAGTTTACGAACCTTGCGAGAGAGATGGGCTGGTATCTCTTCGCTCTGGGAACTGGATAGCTAGCTGTTTTCAAGTTCAGGGCTACTATCGTTAAAACGGCTGTATAAAATAATAACAATCAGAACGCCTGCTTACATCTAAGGTCTGAATTTTGGTAGAAATTGCGGTAGAAATTTGCAGTGCTGTACGTCGAGCTTAAAACGTGCTACGCCGGACGCGCTCTCCATCTTGAAGAAAAGTCGCTAATCGCGGCTGCTTCTCTAAGTGCTAAGGAGGTTTTGTGAGATATAGGCGCTGTTAAGCTAAAAAAACAGTATCGGAGAAAGGAGGGGACACTTCTCACCGCTACAGGCTTGGCCGATGCGTTATGACGCCTCTTACTATATGTTTGCCGTTCGAGGCTCTGCCACGGCTTTCCTAAATTGCATTTCTGACTCGATACTTCGTCGCCTTCAAAATGGGCGCGGCCTAAGCGGCGGTGATTCCGTTCCTTGACGATTGCTCATCAGGTCTCTGTCTATTACCGCCGCCTCGTCGTTGAACTATTTGCGGGCTCAAGTCACATCGACAGCGGATTCGTTTCAGCGCCACTTCAGTCTTGTCGTCCAATGTCACTGCCGTTGTCAGGAAAAGTTACGATGCCGTGAATGTTTCTGTAATCTGCCAGTCACATTACATCAGTGAAACTTCGAATATTTTGTGTACTCTGTCTTAAGATATTTTTATATTTGGCGAAATCGGCTGAAACATAGACACTGCAATCATAAAGCGCGCGAAGCGGGAAACATGACCTCTATACCAGTTGTTTCAGGGAAGATTTTAAGTAGTTTTGGAAAATAGGTTTTTAGAGGAAAAAGTATGGCTTTCTCATTATAGTATGACCAGTGCTGGCCGACACCAGAAAACCGATAAATCGCCTTAAATATTGAGATGGTTAACTAATTTTTAATAGCTAAGTAATAGACATGTCAGTTTTTGGAATTCCGAAAACGCTCTTGAGGGGCTTTAGGAGGCGCAGCCGTCGCGCGCTATCTGTTGGGGCAGTCGCGCACATTGCGAGGAGGAGGTGGGAGTGGTTTCAGTGGACGCCGCCTGATGGAGTTACGTGCGCGCCAAGCGTAGGGTGCCTCGGTCAATCACCGCCGCTTTCAGGGTGAAGACACCGCTCCCGGCGGGGCCATGTTGGGTCCCACTTTCCTACGGCCAACATACGTCGGGACCAATATCCCCCCCCCCCCTCCCCCCCCCCCCTCTTCATAGCACCAACAACCATCACTTTCCCAGTCAGTTGCTTTCCAGCGCTATGCGGAGGAGCGCGGTTTCAAAGCGAAAACTGCAGCTGACGCGATAATTCAGGAAATGTGGTGCTATACTGAGGCAGAGTGGCACCAGAGATTGTTTGAACAGTGAATGAGATGTAGTTACTCTAAAGCATACTATCTTTCGCAGCTAATCTGCCGAGATAGTCGGCGCCTAATGAACAGTCGATACACTCATGCGTGCTGGGTCGCTGGGTCTCTTCTGTAGAGTTCGTATTGCGCTGTGTTCCTTGATAATAGCGTTCTTACAACTTGAGCAGCATATTCCACTGTAATCTCTTGACCCGGATACTCTACATTTCAATTACTATTCCAACTATCAGCGTTACTTATTTCGAGCCATAAAATCAACGCGAAAAGGCGCGTTTTATGGCTGCTAATTTAAATAATTATGAGGATGCAAAGGTAAGTTGTGCATTATACCGCGGTCCTTAGCCGAAACCGTTCTGGAAAACAAGAGTTTCGCATGCCTTTCTTCACATACTTTGAGGTTAACTTTTGGTAGGGCAGTCTGGCTTGACTTGCGATTGCCAATTTTTTCGGCGCGCGATGTCACGAGCAAAGGCAAATAGCCGGTGAACTTTAATAGTATAGGCAGAACACCCGGGAACAAAACGGTCCCTCAAAACTTTGTCTCTCAGTGATGCATCACACACACTACAAGCTCAGTTTAAGCAGAGGGGCGTGGCCCGTTTTCGCCTCGGTTTTGCAAGTTTTGGCGTTCTCCGCCGCCTTTCTGCTTCTGAATAAAGGCGCCTCGTTGTCGTTAACATGTCGTGGCATTTCTTATACCGCTTACAGCCGCCTCGGTACACATCGCACGTTCTGCACCACGCTGTCAGAAGTCGCATGTTCAGACCACCAGCGCTTGCACTAACCCAAGGCCAAGAAAGTTGAAAGGCGAGTGTTAAAACCAGCCATGCCGCATCAAAATTTACCGAGCGTCTTCTTCACATCCTGATCACAAAATGTTTCCCAGTAAGGAAGCCATATTATTTAGGCGCTCTTGTGGGTAAGCGAGTATGCGAAGCTCTCTTCGCAGCATTTTGTTCAGTTTATAATTTGTTTTATCTTAATGCGACGAAGACAGTATTTTAACCCTTCCCCTCTCTCTACTTCTTTTCGCCAGCTCACTATCAGGATCATGGCGCCAAACCTAGCTTCTGTGCGTAAGTAAGCAAAGAAGATTTTTTTCTCAAAAGATTTTTTTCTCAGTTATGGTTTATTTTCATTCCTTATCGTATCGCTTTTGAAAAAACCAGAACTGAGTAAAAAAGGCTCTTTTAACTGCCGTTACGCAGCAACGTCAGTAAAATTCGTCACACGCGTTTCTGGGCAACCATATCTTATAGATTAATTTTTTTTCCTCTTTCGATGACAGCAACAGCAGGAATGAAAGCTTGCCAGTCGTGTTCACTAGCCCGCGTATTCCTGCGTGCTTTACCTCATACGTGGTTTTGCAACTAGCCAAGACTCATTCCTTAATGAGAAATCTGTTGCCCTGTCCGACGACTGTCGAGTGAGACAGCAAGCAATTGTCTCTTAGCAACTGGAGCAGACGGTTTCGCAGAAGCGACTAAGAGGTTCGATCCCGACCACGGTGGCCGCGTTTCGATGGAAGCGAAACGCAAAGGCGCCCGTGTGCTGTACGATGTCAGTGCACGTTAAAGATCCGCAGGTGATCAAAATTATTCCGGAGCTCTCCACTACGGCATCTCTTTCCTCTTTTCCTCCAACCTTCCTCTCTTAACTTACCGCACGGTTCGGATCTCCATCGAGACATGCGAGACAATTACTGCGCCATTTCCTTTCCTCAAAAACCGATTTCCAATTTTTTGCTGTGTTGTTCAGGCTACTCATTCTTAGTTTACTCAGACATGGACAATGGGATTGAAAATAAGTAGTTATCAGGGGCTGATTTTTTGAAGCCTCTTTGTGGATCAGTTACCCGCCGCGGTGGCTCAGTGGTTAGGGCGCTCGACTACTGATCCGGAGTTTCCGGGTTCGAACCCGACCGCGGCGGCTGCGTTTTTATGGAGGAAAAACGCTAAGGCGCCCGTGTGCTGTGCGATGTCAGTGCACGTTAAAGATCCCCAGGTGGTCGAAATTATTCCGGAGCCCTCCACTACGGGCACCTCTTCCTTTCTTTCTTTCTTTCTTTCTTCTTCCACTCCCTCCTTTATCCCTTCCCATACGGCGTGGTTCAGGTGTCCAACGATATATGAGACAGATACTGCGCCATTTCCTTTCCCAAAAAACCAATTATTAGTATTATTATTGCGGATCAGTTGTTTTTGATGATTTTTATTCGTGTTTTGAAAGAAAAAAATAAATTGTTTATTTAAGTTTGTCCTCGAATAAAGCGGCTTATTCACTACGAATTAGGAAGACGTCGTCGCATCGCATCATAAGACTACGTGTAGTCAACACCATTCAGAAGGAAACACAAACGACTGAGTTATTTTGTTGCAACACAAGCCACTAAGGCAAGTGGTTTAGAAAATATCACCATTTGGTTTCAGACGTGTCCTCAGCTTTTCAATCCAGAGCAGTGATGCGACAGATTACTTGGAAGAGAAAGTTGATATTATTACGTGGAATTTTTCACTTACGGTGCAGCAACAAGACAAAGGCACTTCGCAGACTGTTGGAAGAGTTGATGTTGACTACGCAAAAATAATATATTTAGTTGATCATGCATGCACTGCGCTGCTTGTATACAGGAGAAACTTGAGGCCTTGTGAACAGTCTTAACGTTCAAAACAACAAATACAGCATAATTGTATGGAATTCGGCGACACTAATGTAGGCCACGTTACCACTATTAAGGAACACAAATACCTGCTGTTCTTTTAATGTCCAGCCGTTGAATGCGAAACACAGCAGTCCGTCATAACTTTTCGATTATCATGTAGTCAGATCGAGTGCATCATGCTTAAAATACGCTCAAAACTCCAAAAACACTACTGCCACGAGTGAAACAAGTATGTACTGTCCATTTCCAGTACATATTTCCAGTACATCAGTAGCATTATTACAGTCGCCACGCGGTCGCACAGAACCCGTGCCAGACGCATAGCTCACTGCACGCAACTGACGTGTGGGACCCAACGAGGGGGAGACGGCGGAGCGGGGTAGCAAAAAGGGTGTCCCCACCCTGAACGCGGAGGCGAGCGAACATCCAGTCACCCTAGCCAATCGAAGAGGAAAAGTAGCGCGCACCTACTTTACTCCTCGCTTAACTGCAACCTTTGTAATTTCCCATGCTCATAATTGCTAATATACCCCACAGTGCATGTCTCCAGAGCACCCTTCTAAGACGACACCGTATTCACTAGATGCTCCTTTGTTCATTCAAAGGCGTCGAGCTGGCGTGATGCAGTGGTTAGCGTGCTCGTCCCGCACTCCGGAGACCCTGGCTCGATTCCTCAACTCAACCAATTTCCTACTCGGTTTTATTTATTAATGTTTCTGCGACTTTTCGTTCACGGCCAACACCGCCGACGCCGAAACCGGCTCTTCTGCGACAAAGGGCCCTTAACGCTATCGAATTAAAAATTCATTAAGCAGAGTTGATATATCGAGCATGTTCATTGGTAGCTCGGTTCACACTCCAAAAGTGAGACCATTAGAGTCGCGGAAGTCCCGAGAAATCGCAGTCCCCGCGTGATACTCGCGCGCCGCTTATAAGGTGTGCGCCTGGCTGCGGAAGGCACCGAAAACAGGCATCATCCGAAGAAGCGCACAGTTTTGACCAGCAGCGAAGCAAAACACAGCTAGCTGGAGGAGCCAGCATTTAAAGGCAGACCATAGTGCTTTTTCGCGCACTTGCGCTTACAGGATTTAACTTCTGCGCTTTTTTCGGCCACACGTGAAGCAAATCAGATAACAAGGCTGCGTTAAGTGCAACTAGCAATTAAGGAACCTTGTCAGCCAGATGCGCAGTGCTTGTTAAGAATATGCTCCAGCATTTATTGCAAACGCATTAGCTGATGGCTGCACTTATTCGGCGCACACTGCTCTTTTTGTAACGTTGTCTGGGCGCTGCTGGGCGCCAAAAAAGGGTGTGCTGTTGTCATTCTAATGCTGGTAGCAGTTCCATTTAAACTCAAACAGTTATTTATGCTACGTGTGCAGCTCTATACAGAGGCCCGGCAAACTTAAGGGGAGCAATGCTATGACGTAAACTCATATAATAATCCAATAAATTTCAGCAGTCGTCCTCGGCTAAGACACATACAGCCTATTTCCTTTGATTCGTTCCTGCAAACTGCGCGCCTGGCAATGTATAACGCTGACTCCTAAGCCACCGGTATGGCTCTAGCTAGGATATAGCCTGAAATGCATTTGGCGACCTTTTTTATCAAAAGGCGACCTTTTTTATCTGGGAATGCATTAGAGTGGATAATAAATAGTAATTGCGCCGACTTTCTACACATTTTTTTGCTTCCGCAGCTAGCGAACTGTGTCGTTTACTCGAAACGAGTTAAGAGTAACGTTTCATACATTACAGACGGAATCAGTTCGGCAAATGAGCCAGTTTAGGATAAGAACGAGGCAAAAAACGGAGTACGACAAACAAAAGGCGACGAAAAACGCCAATCATTTTCTGTTTTATGTCACCATGCCGCCTTTCTTGCACTGAGTTTTCATCGGCAGTAAAGCGGCAAGTTTCTATAATTAATGGTGACAAGCAGGGCGACGCAATCAGCCGGGCTTCTCTCACTCGTTGTTTACAGGAGGTATATAGATACCTAGATTAAGAATGGAGGTCTCCAGATGCCGAGATAGGGAAGAATTTTTAATAGTAGTTTATTAAAAATAGGTTTCTCAACTGCAACTCGCCGGTTACAGTGGTTATTGTTAAGTAACTAATAAATTAAATCGCAAGGCCTGGCCAACGGCCTCGACAGTCAAAGCAGAAGAGTGGGTCTTAAAACGACAATGCGAAAAACTTTTTTCAGTTTGCAATGCTCTTGGAAGGGAACAGTTGTTTCCGATAGGCAGCGAAGTGTTGAAAGTTAAGAAGAAATAGATCTCCTAGGTCAAGGTGGTGACGCTGATATGAGCCGCGAGACTGAACTAGGAGTATAGGAAAGGGCTGAACTCCATTTAGTGACTACACTCATATTATGAATTGCAGCTTACCAATAAGCCCTATAATAAGAGGAGGAGGAGGAGGAGGAGGAGGAGGAGGAGGAGGAGGAGGAGGAACAGGAGCGGCAGGGAGGTTAATCCGAAGCATAGCCGGTTTTCTGCCTTGTACATGGCGAAAGCGGTGAGGGGATAAATAGATGACGGAGAAAAAAGAATAGCTGGATAATGAAATCACTATGTAAAGTCAGCAAGCGTTCGGTAGTCACAGCCTCTTGTACGGGCCAGAAGTTAAGAAACAGAGCAGTGCGTTGGAGGGCTTCACCGCCGATGATCGCCGCGGCAGGTGGCCCAGAATCTTCATTTCCTTCGGTGGACTTCAACCTAGACGCTCCAGCGCGCAGCAGAGAGACCTCCTTCCGGCACTGTAGGCAGGGCATTCACAAAGAATGTGGGCTATAGTCTCGTAACACCCACAGATGGCACATGCAGGGCTATAAGCCATACCCAGTAAGAGGGAGTAATGGTTGGTTATGTTCAACAGTCTAGAAGGAAAACTGCAGTTCACAACTGGCAGCGAGGTGCTGGAAGTGGTAAAAAAATACGTCTACTTAGGGCAGCTAGGTAGTGGCATCTGATTCATGAGGGGGAAATAAATAGAAGGATAAGAATAGGATGGAGCGCATATGGCAGGTTCTCTCAGATCATGAAATGCAGGTTACCAATATCCCTGAAGAAAAAAGCGTACAACAGCTGTATCTTGCCGGTACTCACCTACAGGGCAGCAACGAGGAGGCTAAGAAAAGAGGTTCAGCTTAAGTTAAGGACAACGCAGCGAGCCATGGAAAGAAAAAACGATATTGTTAAGTAGCGGCCAGCCGAAGCTAGGGACGCGATGATGGATGACAATGAGATGATTTAATGGCTGCTGGCCTAGTACGAGCGCTCCTGCCCGCCCACTGCACAGTTCGACGTCTCCTTCGTCACAATACCCGGGGCCACCAAGCGATCGTCTCGATCGGCGACAAAGAGAAGCGCGAAGTGGTTACGGGCTTAAGAGGATGGTTGGACAGGAACGAGAAAGGGGTGAGATGCTGGCCGCCACGATAAATAAGACGGCTGAATGGTTCCTGGTCTTGAAGCTTCCGGGCCGCAGGTCAGCAAGAGCCGACGGTCGAGGCCCCAGGACGCGCCGAACGGCCTGGGCAGGGGATCTTCAGATGTAAGAGGCGTCTCGGGTGGGTGGGGTCGGCAGGTCAGGTCCTTGCGTCGGGTTCACTTCATCGTGTGGAGTGGTCTGGGCGGGGGACGGGCGAGGGGGGGAGGAGGGACAACGGCGAAGTCGATTCGGGTCTGAAATGCCGGGGCACGGCCGAGCGATGCACGCCAAGAACTCACGGCTGACGACCACGGCTGACGCAGGACGCCGAAGCACCCCGGACCAGGATGTCGATGGTACCCCGCAAGCTCCACCAAATGTTACGTGGCGGCCAGCCGAATAATGAGACGCGATGATTGATGGCAATGAGATAATTTGATGGCTGCTGGGCTAGCGCGAGCGCTCCTGCCCGCCCTCTGCACAGTTCGTTGTCTTCTTCATCACAATATGAGTAACGTTAAGAGACCGGAAGCGGCAGAGTGTGTGAGAGAACAAACACGTGTTATTGACATCCTACTCAAAATCAAGAGAAAGAAATGGGCTTGGGGAGGGCATGTAATGCGAAGGCAAGATAATCGTTGGTCCTTAAGTGTGGCGGAGTGGATGGCAACAGAAGGCAAGCGTAGCAGGGGGCGTTAAAAGGTTAGCTGGGCGGATGAGATTAGGAAGTTTGCAGGCATAAAGTGGGCGCAGCTGGTAAATTACAGGGTTAATTGCAGAGACATGGGAGATGCTTTTGCCCTGCACTCTGCAGTGGGTGTTGTCAGGCTGATGATGATGATGATGATGATGATGATGATGATGATGATGAATGGTTGGTGTAAGCTACACCAAGCCAGAGGTGACATAGCAAATTTGTGACGCGTAACGAACGCTATTTTTGACAACTAGAATAATGTTTTATGCAGTAATCTTTGTATTAACACACCAGCTTTTTCGTAACTTAAGCTTCGCTCTCTGCATGGAGGTACGTTTATGACATAGCCCTGTCGTCGTTGTCGGCACCGAAATATAACCCCTTATTTCTTTGGGTGGTGCTCCTCTGGTCAACGGGTCCGCTGTCGACTGAAGTCGCCAGTAACAGACCGCACTCCAACCCTGGTTATTCAATTTATTTTCTATTTACTTAGCTCATTATCCTCTTCGCAAACACCAACTGAGCATTCTATGTATGCGACATCAGACGGCCCTATATGGGGTTGCACGTTGTGGCAAAGCCAATGTTTTCATTGTGTCAACGTGCATAAATGGCTCTTGACTTCACATGCGCTTGATGAACCGTTATGCTACAATTGGGCTAAGGCAGAGG